>NW_010394840.1:16844-23038 GCF_000710305.1 Buceros rhinoceros silvestris
AAAACAGAAATAAGCTTCATTTTTTTTTTTTTTTTTTTTTTTTTTTTTGGTGGTGGGGAGGGGTGTGTGTATGTATTTCCAGCAGCCAGTTCTTGCATGTGAGATACTTAGCACTGGTGTGGACAAAGACACAGCCTGGCTAGCGAAGAGTCCTTCTCCTGTCTCAACTGGAAAGCAGCTGACGACCTGAGCTAAGCAATCTGGGAATTACACTCACAAATCATATTAACAGCAGGATTTCTGCACGCAACTCCCTGCTCTGAAATACCTGTCATATGCTTTTGTTCCCTCATACATCTCCTTTAAGAGTCCCAGAAGTTCTTTTCTGAGTGAATCATATACTAAATATTTCACAAAACACAGAACTTTTCCTTACTCCCAGTAGTTTTCAATCATCTATCCACTTTACAGCCAACATTTGGCCGACAGTACCATGTCCTTCTGTGAACTCTGTCTCTGTCCTTGTATCATGTTTATGAGCACTGTGGCAAACACTCAGCAATCAGACTGTCCTCTAGTCCTTTTATGTCTCGCCCTTCAGCAAATGGGACTAGTGCTGCCAGCCTCTAAACCCAAGGAGCAGTCTTCTCCTGACGCCAGTGCTGCATTTCATATCCCATCACTTCATGATTCTCTAGTATTAGGGTTTGGTTTTTTTCTTTTTTTCATGGTCTGCAGTTTCAGCATCAATCTCCAAGTCCCAAAGCTGCCTCAAAACAAAAACTTGCACTTTCTCTCTCACAAACACATCCTACGCAATTTAATTGCAGCAGCTGTCAGGACAATGGATAAAGGAGCAAAAAGGCTACACGCAGAATACAGGAGTGAGCACAGGTATAAGAAATACGAACAATCTCAGTGGCAGCTTCACACATGTGGATGTCTGACTAACTAGATCCCTTGCACAGAGATAATTGCCAATTTCAGGAATTTTAGAAAAAGTCAACAAATCATAGATGAACTTTTTAGAGCTTACTAATTGCAAGTAGAAGTTTGCTGTGATACCTCCATTGAATTACCCTCCTTTCAGTGGTATACAGTGGTGATCCTGGAAGCCTTTGTTAGAAAATATTGCATCATATTTAAATTATCAAAATAAATCCCTTTTTTTCCCCCTCAAATTTAGCACCACAGTTCTAGGACTTCTCTCTTAATATAAAGAGAAACAGAAAAGCCATACAACCCCAAAAATATTTATGATATTACTTAGTATCTTCCCTCCAACAAGTACCCCAAACATATAAAATACTGTGTGCATACATGGGTAAGATCGATACTGATAACTTCTACTATGGAAATAGTCAAAATCAATTCTGTTGGTGTCTTTTAAGGAAAACATTCAAATGAAACCCTAGTCGTTTACATGACGAGTACACAGAATAATTAACCTACATAAATCAGGTTTTCAAGATCTCAGGTTTTCGAGATGTCTTCTGAAATATGGCAAGATGAATCACTAAGCATGGATCCTAATCACAGGATATATATTTGCTGTGTTTTTTGAAGATGCTTCTCTTTTCCAAATACGTGTTTTGGCAAAAAGGAACAAAACAACCCCAAACCATATTACTAAAAAAACTTCAATTGATTTATGCGCTCCCATAGTCTTTAGAAAAAATAAGCAACTGGTTATTTTTAAAGTGACATTTGCTCTCTGGTTGATAAAATCCCCAAACTACTGCCCAATGATCATTTTTATGACCAAGTCCAGTTCCAAAAAACAGTGTTTTATGAAGACTATACTAACACAGTGCCAAACAGCATGAAAGGCATAATTATAGTTAACTGCATTTTGCTTTTAGATGAAAAAGCATGTTAGGGCTAACTCCTACAGAAGCCTTTTCCCAGCGCAATATATTACACAGCTCAAAATAGGAAGAGACATTTTTAGCTAAATTTAAAGGGCACTATCACAAGTATGACTGTTCTGTCTTGGTTAGATAAAAACTCCATACCTGCTCTGCAGCTCACTCATGGATAAGGGCGCTTTATGCAAAGATTCTCTTGTCTTAGTCAAGTCTCCTTTTGATGAGTTACTCTCATCCTAAAAAAAAAAACCAGCCAGAAATCAAATTCTCATTACCTTGGTTTCTGATTACAATAATCTCATTTCAAAAAATCTTTCTTTCCATTTAGTAGAAGACTATTAAAGTGCTTACATTTCTTGAGGGAGAAAGGGACAGAGTGTAATGAGCCAAATGCCATTTATGAACACTTTTAATTAAGTTCAGCAGAATTCAGCTAATAATTTTCAGGTAATAAACTGGAAAGAATTTCTAGACAGTGCGGATCTAGAGAACTATGCAGACAGCACAAGTTTCAATAATCCCCAACAAACACATTGGCAAAATGCGATGAAACCTACTGCTCACTGTCTCAATTTTGTTTCTTGCAGAAAAGGGGGAAAAGAACCTAAAACTTATTAGTCATTAGCTTTTACAATGAGCTGTTGTTATCCATTTAAGGCATTTTACCAGATAATACTTTTACCAGATGAATACTTTGATTCCACACACAGGACTGAGAATATGCTTACCCAACTTTAAGAAATATCAGATAGACTTAATAACCCTTCAGTGGCATCCTTAGAGTCACCAGAGAGCAGTCGCACCTTTCAAATACTATCTAGACATTAATTAACCCATATTTACCCTCTTAGGTAATTAAGAAACAAAACACCTCATATGAAGGGAGCTAGTTGCTCACCTGAGAGTAGACGGTAGAAATTCCACCACACACAACCACATTCACTCTACTTAGAAGAGCAAAGACACTAGTTTCAGAAGAGCAAAGACACTAGTTTAGAGGTGATACTAAGTGGTGCTTTCAGCAGAAGCCAGTTGTTGTAAGGATTAGTAAACAAAATCATCTTTCGTGCTATAGAAGAAACAACTGGAAAAAAAGACTGTGCAGTAAAAATAATTACACTTTCTGGTAACACAAAACTGGGAGAAAAGACAATAAATACAGTGGTAGATGGCAATAAGATGCAGAGTGAGCCACATCTTATGGCAGGCATATGGATAAGGGAAAACCTAACAAAATTTATTGTGGTGAAATACAAGGTAATAAGTGTGTTTGTAAACACGAAAACTCTCTTCCTTCAGCAGTCACAGGCTACAAGGCACTGAAGAGGAACTGAGGTACAGTGGTAAATAAAACTGTAGCATTTGCCAGAGGCAAATTATGTTTTGGAAAGAAAAAAAAAAAAAAAAAAACGAGCATTACGATACTGTCAGAATGTCACAGCAGAAAGCTACAGCAGACACCCTAAGGAATCTGCAGCAGAACTCCAGTCACACTATTTTTACAGCGCTATGGAAACAAAATTTTGGAAAACATGGCTGGATGCTTCTGGGAATGGTTATTTAGCATTAAGCTCTGGAATGAAACAGAGTAAGAGATGCTTTTTAACCTTCCAAAGTTTGGAAGAAGATCCAGACGGGAGACAAAATTTCCTCATCTCATTGCCCATGCACTTGCTTTGCTATTCCCTCACGCCCAAGATGACCCATTTACCTCATCCACCCACTATGTAACAACGCAGCTGATTTTGGACCATCTGGGGAAGCAAACAAATCCCAGTGTACTTTACAGCACTCACTGCAAGTAGACCTGAGTGTTTTTTTTTTTAAGCAGGTCAGCTGCTGCTAGCACAGCTTTCACAAATTAGCTGTACACAATTATCAAATACCTTGAGACTTCTCTGTAACATCCTTCCACTGTTTTTGCTCAGTGGAAGAAAACAGAGTAGAAAAATGGTCCTCCAGCATTGTTCCGATCAGGTTGGTAGTTAAAGACTCAAAAATCATACCCAATACCCTGATACCTAGAATTTTTAGGGCAGAAATGTGAGGTTTTTCCAACAGGAGAGGGAACGGAAAAGCATCATCTCTGGTTATGCTGAGTATTCAGCAAGGGTTTGATACTGGAAGTGACAAGGTGTGCTAACAGAAGGTACCAGGCTTCCAGAATCTAACACCATGCTTGCAAATTTGTGTCCGTTGGTGCGATACTGCAGTAACAAGTGAATACCAGTGTATGTGTAAGTCGTTCTAGAGTAGAATGTTTAAGTTAAATAAGTAAAAAGGAAGAAAATTATTGAATTCTCCTTTACCTATTATTATATTTAATAGTCTTTATGACCGCATGGAGAGACCATGTAACCAGCCATCCAGCTCTCCTAACAAACCACTAAATCTTTTACTGTAACGGCATGGTCTACTGTTCAAGGAAAGTAGTCAAGGACCACTGGAGATAGCTCTGGCTGCGCAAACTTTCATTACATGTAGGTGCTGGACCGTCCTGAAATCCAATTTGTTATCTTAAGTTCATTGACACATCAGAGAAGCATTTGACATGATTTGTACCTATTCTGGAGTGGCCGAAACACAGAAAAATGTGATGACCATTTTCTGTTTGAGAGTCAGCAGCTCACAAAATCCTAACATCCATATATAAACTCAGGGAGCTACAACATGAACTTAAACAGTCTTAGCATGCATGAGAAAAGGTTTTTCAGAGTTTAAAACAAAAAGCACAACTAGGTTAAAAATGAAGATTGGACAGAAATGAGAAAATAATCAGATTAAGGGAGCATACAAGCAACACAAGGAGCTGCCCAGGATGGATAAATTTGGGGAAACAAATAACTCAGAGTTAAGACAGGTGTTCTTCAGTACATCTTGCAGCAGTGGATTGAGACAACAACATCCACTTCTGCCCCAGCCCTCTGCCAAGGTTTTACTGTAGTCAGCAGAGTCACTGCACGCCAGCCAGCACAGCTTGTACCCGTGTTCTGCCTGCTGTTCCTGTGCTGAAGCGTGAGGTGGGGAGGCCAGGGCTCTCTCACTCTTTATCAGGCTTCCCACTGATACAGAAGCTATGGCAGAGGGGAAAGGTTGACCGTTGGGGACGGTAGTAACTTAAAATTGCAGCAACATTCAAAAGATGATTTCTGTCAATACTGCTTTTTCTAAGAGGAGAAACTGAAGCAAAAAAGATGCCTTTCTCCCCTGTGAGAGTCTCATGTCTCTCCTAATCGATCCATAACATTTGTGAATTAGATTGTCAGACAAAAGTAACAATTTAATCACAGCTCCTAATCTTAATCTTACCTACTCTCATCCTTACATCCTCTTATCTTACCTTTCTTTTACTTCACCTCACACTTAAGACCCTAAGCTCTTCACCGATGAACAACCTCATTATCCAGTTTGTACAATGCTTTGGCCAGGGAGATCCTGTACCATGACTGGGTTTCTCAAAATCGCAATAGAAAAAATTTTATCTGCCTAAAAACACACTTCAAAATTCCATCAGACTCAAGGACAAAATATGCTGATGTTGGGCATAATCTCATTAGATAAAGAGCTCTGTTCATTGAAAGCCAGGTAATTCGGGGACAAAAGCACTCATCTGAAGAACAACAATAGCTCAACAAACAGCTGGACACAAGCAGCTGCTGACGTGCAGCTGCACAACATGTTAAGCCTTGATTTTCTACAGATCTGTAACATCTTTTTTGCTATAATTGGAAGTGGAAAAGCAGATATAAGAAACTCCATAACTGTCTTCAATAACCTGTAAGAGGGTTACCTATACCAGCTGTCCATAAAGGCTACACGGAAGGAACTGAAATCAGTGTGAAACAGTTCAGCTTATAGACTGAATTCATACTTCTACGATCAAGGCTGCCTCAAAGGACAACATTATAATAAATCCAAGACTGTAGGCACAGTTCTCTTCCTCAGCAGTCTTGGAGAAAAGAAAGGATTTTGTTGGCAGTCAAACTTACAAACACCAGGCGCTGTCTAGCACTGTGTGTCCTTAAAATATTTTTCACTCTCTTATGGATCTCATCTCCATTTGCTGGTGAAGGCCAAGCAGAGCTGAATCTGCAAGAGGAAGAGGAAAAACAAAAAGAAGAAATATTTTCTTGTTGAAAAGCTCAAACATGCTTTTGACTCAGATTATTATTTTTGAAGTTATGAAGCATGCTTTACTTTCTGCTAATTGGAACATACACAAAATTTAGATTTGATTCTTCTCCTCTGGGGTACAAGTAAGGAAACGTTTCAAAGCAGTGCATGAACGGTATGCATCCACAACACCAACCGAAGACGCGAAACATAGGAAGTGTTGATGATTTTGTAACTTGAGTAATATTTCTGTAATGTTTGTGTTTTCCCTAC
>NW_010394840.1:23172-31303 GCF_000710305.1 Buceros rhinoceros silvestris
GTGAATGGGTTTCATTTTCCTCGATTTAAAGGAAGTATTACACACACGAAATTCTTTTCACTGGAATAAATCAACAGGAAGATAACACCAATGCAAGCAAATTGGAAAGTCCATGGAGTGAAAAAACTGCAAATTCAGAGTCTTTATTTCACAAGATGGAGCTGCATTTTAAGTTGCTTTTTTACATTAAAAACCAGGTAGCTTGCTTGATATGAGTGATATAAAGCCACAGCTGCTTTTGGATTTCATCCCTTTTTTTTTCCCTTTTTTTTAAAAGAAACCCCAAAAACAACAAACCAAACAACTTATCCTTCTCAGCAAGTTCAGAAGCTGGTAAAAAATTTTATATCAATTGTTATTCTGAGACTGTTAAGGGAGGCAACTAAGATTTTAAGAATAGGATCATTTACATATCAACCACATGTTAGGACTCAAAAATGTATAAAAAAAAAAAAGAGAGGAAAGAACTATTGGGGAAAAGTTATGAAATGTTTACTTACACAATCTCATCACAGTAGATGGAAACAGGGCACCACATCAAGATCATGCATCTTCATGTCAATGTTTCCTAACCTCTGAGAACCTGACTTTGCACCAAGATGACATGGTATCATGTTAATATGAGTACAAGTAACCAGGTAAGCTGTGAGCTGGCAAGCCACACTGCTGCCATTTGCCCTCATAAAACCACAGCTAACAGCAGTGCTGGGCTGCCATACTCTGGCTGGATTAGGAGCTCAAGGAACCGCGACATGCTTTGATAGTTGGTTTCACAAGAAAGGTGCACTAGAGAAACATCATGACTGAACCCTGAGACTCTGGATGGGTTTGTGGGGCTGCAAGCCCTTCTACCCTCTTCTCTCCAGTTTATCACATTCCCTTGTCTGCCACTCTGAAATCCCCAATCTGATTGTGTCTGGCTTAGTTTACCTTCATCAAGCACCCAGAAATTTCAATACACCTAAAAAGCTGTACAGCTCCTTCCAAAAACAACAAACAAAGTACACATAAAAAGCTTCAGTCCAAAACAAGTAATGTTAAAATTCATGGAAGCAGGATCTTGACAACAAGCAGTGTCAGGCTGCCCTCAAGGTTACAGCCAGGGCAGATGCTCTTTGCAATCTTTTGGTTCATTCCTTCTGTTACTAGAGACAGACAGAAATGTAAGTAGAACGTGACCAGTTCCCTACTTTTGAGTAACTTTCTTCTGTTTTCTTGTATGTAATCTACTTACTTGGACTCACTTTTGGCCTACCTATACAAAATCTCTCTCGGTTCTAAACAGCCCCAATATTTTCAGCCTATTTATGAGCTTCATTAAATCAAATCATCTATTTCTGAATGCTTCAATTTTCCTTCAAGAAAGGGTGCCAAGAAATGACACAGTATTGTTAGGATCATATAATATGTTGAGGATGCATTTTCCATATTTCTAATGATGTTTAGCATTGTTTATCTTTAGATCATTACAGGCAGGCACTTTCAGAAAGCTGGCTACAGCACTTGTATCAGCATCCTGAACATTGACAATTAATTTCAAACCCAGCAGCACGTATGGCAAATCCATACTGTTTAATGCCTTTGCATTACTAGAATCTAACGATCTGTTGTGCTAAAAGATCTCAAATAACTTTTTCTAAAAGAAAGCACAATGGTTTGTGAATTTTACTAGGGGAGGAAAGCTGGAAAGCTTTCCCTTTAAAGAAATAGAAGTCTTAAGTCCTTCAAGCAGGCATGAACATTCATTTCCCTATCACAGCCAAACCTGGTCTGAGGTGCTGCATTGCAATGCATGAGCTCTGTCACTAGCAGTGGTTTGAAAAATCCCTTTCTGTATTTTTTTCAAAGAGATGCAAAGGAAAGGGGTGGAGCAGTACTAACATCTTATGACTTCCCATTAGCATTTACAAACATTTACTAATGTTAAAGAAATGCATGTTTAAAAATCTGCATCCTAGATGCAGTAAGAGTGAGTCATTTCCCATCTGACAAATAAAAGACAGACCCATGGAGTCATGGCATTTTCTCTTATTTATACAGCAGCTGCTGATCTTCCAACATTCAGGTTGCTGGCAATGAGAAGTTGGAATAAATTGCCTTTGGGAAACAAATTTTATGAAATTTGTATGTAAGATTTCAGATCATTGTTATTAATCTTAAATTTACAATATCCCTGGAGATAAATGTATTTACTTTTGGAAAAAAGAAAACCCGGTTTGCTATTGTATTCGTTTAGAAGATACGTGGCGATATCTGCAAGAAGATTTAAGTACTTAAGAACCACTGCATTTCTTCAGCTGATTTTATTGATCCATCCACTAGTGTGCGCTGTGGTATAAGAAACGTTAGCCACTCGCACAAACTTAATTTACCAAAAAAAAAAAAAGGAAAAAAAAATCAAAACCTTAAGTGTGATTAAAACCAGTATCAACTTCTTTTTAATTAGTTTTTCTAGTATTGTTATTGTCTAATTTTAGTAGTAACTCTAGAGTGTAATCTACATTTAAAGTAATAATGTTAATATTTACACAAACCAAAACTCAAACTAAAATAAAATCATGCCTGAAATGTAACAGCTTTAATCTGAAGTGAAACCTTCTTACAATATTCTATATCTCCTATTGCAAATATTTCAGAATAGGCTTTATAGCACAGCTTTTCGTAGTATAAAGGGATTCCATTTGCCCCAAATCAGCAATAATGAGTTTTTAAAATTACTAGCTACTTATTTATGTGATTAAGGTGTCACTATCATATTGCAGTGTTGAAAGGAAAGTCATTTCATTTCAAAGACTGTTTGTCCTGATAAACAAAATAAACTTCTACAGCTGTATTCTTTGTCATACTTTCAATTTTCCCTGGGACTTGCAAACATTCTGCAGTTACATCAGTTTAAATTGTTTATTGATTCCAATAGATTGTATAAACACTTTGGAAATATAGCTCAGTGACCTAGAAAAAGCCAGATCAATCAAAGAACTTCTCAAGATTAATTTCAAAGATGTTGTGTCGAGTCTGATCAAGGAAACAGAACCATTTTCCCTTGTAATGTGACTAAAGGCATTTACTTTCTTTTGTGAGATAAGGATTTTTTTAAGGTCATACAGACAACATATACCTTGATAAAAAAAGAACAAACTAAGCTGACACTCTAGATCTTGTGCTAAAGATTAAAGTTATTTTCATGTATAATTTTATCCATTCCGATGAAATCCTCCATTAGAAATACAAACAGGATACATCCACCCATGTACTCTAGTCAAACAGCAGCTTGCAAACTTGAGAGCTGTAATAAATACGAATTTTCAAATGTCAGACAATCCAATCATCCACTTGCACATAGCAAAAATGTTAACATCACATGTCAGCAGGAGATACTAGTACATTTTGTATCGGTAGAACTAATGCAAAAGCCTACTGCAGAATATTTGCATTGCCTATCGTGACCCCTTCCCCCATCGTCACACCTCCTAGCCCTGTGAACAGCTCGGTGCATGGGGCCTCCTCCAGAATTCATCAGCTTCAAAGACACAGACTTCACGCTGAGCAAAACCACATACAAGGACAAACTATCAGAGGACAGAAATCAATGAAGTCCTGTAGCACCAGATTCACAATTGGAAAGAACACAGCTATAATTGTGGAGAAGAGGGGAAAGAACTCTTAGAGCTAAGTATAACCTGAAAAAACCACAATCTGTGAGAACTTGTACATGGGACAAGAGAGATTCTCAAGAAAACCAAATATATTTAATTCAGAAATAGAAAAAACCCTCACAGATTTTATACCAAAGTAGGTATTTATGCAGTATTCATAGCAAGTGGAGAAGTAGCTTTATTCTCATTTAAGTGGAGATGAAGTGGTAATTCAGTACAATGAACTTGGTTTTCAGTGTATACTGGTCTGTATGAAGGCACAATAGAAAGGCTGAGCTACACTTAAGGGTTTTACTGGTCTGCTTAGTAAGAACACAATTTTGTTTTGCTTTCTCTTAAAAGGACTGATGGCTACGAGCCTTAGTGCAGATGCAGTGCAGAAATGTTTTAGAGACTATATTGGTAGATACCACTTCCTGAACTGAAACGAAAATATGCCAACATAAAAATCCTCACATTCTCACAGTATCTGAAGTGAAGGAAATAGGCTGCTTTCACAATGCCAGGATACGACTATGAAGCAGAAACAATTACACAGACAAGGCACAGAAGCCTAAATATTGGAAGCAGAAGCTGACAGCTTAGTTGTGTACCCATTTGCTCTTCCTCGTCAGTAAGAAATGAAAAAAAAAAAAAAAGTAAAAATTCCTCATGTTTTCTATTTAGTTTCTCTTCTTTTCAAAAGCCCTGTTTACAGTTAGGCCTTGAAGCTCTAGAGATACAATCAGTGCTGAGTTTTGAAATCAGTAAATGCTTTCTTTTCCCTCCTAAGTACAAATCTAGCCCTTAAAACTGTGGCAACACATATCATCCTCATGTAAAAAGTGAAACTCCAGCAGCAGACAGCTTCTGAGATGCCAACGGAGGCCAATACTCTAGTTGAGCAGTTGCCCCAAAAATGTTGAAGTCATTCTGGTACTAAATCATTCATATGTCATAAATGGGCTGCACCTCCTTATTCTCTTCGGAAGCTTTTCCATTACCTTCCATCTTCTCTGAATTTATTAATTTATACACAGAACAGCTCCGACAGCAATCGATTTCAAATTTACTTACTGCTGCAGCAAAATCAACCAATGAAGATGACAAATAGAAGAGTCGTTGAATATGAATATGAAGCAAAGCTGAGATACTGGTCAGTTTTGCAGAATATGGTGTGAAACAACTTATCTTCAAGTGCTGATTCCAGAAGTTAACTTGAAGAACGCAAAATAAGTAAACTTCCCAAAGAGGTGAGACTGATAGATAGAAAAGGTTCAAGAATAACCTTACTACCAAACTAAATTAATAAAAACCCCAGAAATAATGACTTTTAAATGGGTAGAAATAGAAGGAAACCCCATTGCAGCCTATCCCTAAAGCAAGCTTTTTTTCTAAAAAGTCTGCTAAATTTTTCAGTGTTCCAGCTTGTACTAGAAAGTTCTCAGAACTTAAACACGCCTTCTCACAGTAGTAAACCCTGTCTTACGATGCATGACACTCTCTAAAATATTAGGTGAACTACCTGTGTCCGGATTTTGCCGTGCCACAAAACTAGTACCCAAGATCCTGGGGTGACACATTTCAAGATCATCGAAGCCAAAGCTTCTGACTACATGAATTTTCAAAGACTTCTTCATATAGCATTTAGTATTTAATTCATCTCTAACTACTAGCATCTATTATAATAGCTATCATTAGTAGTATCGAACATGCTGCTATTTTTCCCTAGGACTTGGAAAAGGTAATATAAAAAGATGGCAGTAAAACAATGGAGGAATGTTACATAAGGGCATCTGATCCAGACAGTTAACCTCTGTCTTACTTTAAACAGAACTCAGGTTTTTGTGACATTTTACACTAGGTAAGATCATGTATTAGCGGTATAACCAGGAGAACATAAAAAAAAGATATCAAGCTGCACTTCACTCTGGAAACAAAAGCAAAAGCCTGCCATTTCCAGAGTAGAAAAAAAATCCTTTAATCCCAAATGCATGAGAAGCTTTGCCTCTCAACATAACAGAAATGGTCAAATATCCCTGTGATTGCTCTAGTCTCTTGAGAAAAAGATTTCTCTTGTGTCAGCACATAGTTCCATCCAGAGGACTTCTGTCATTACCTTACAGAATCCATCTCACTATTTCTCCTTTTCTTTATGAAAGTTACTTTGCTGCTGGTTTCACTGCTGCCAGAAGGGCTTAGCTTGTAAGTCTCCAAGAAAAACACCATATTCTAGGAGTGAATGAGGATGTGTATGTACCAGGAAGGCAAGGACTGGACTTGAATTTCGCTTTCCTGCAGCAGCACTGAGAGAATGTGGTGCTAAAGCTCTTTCACGAAGTGTACAGGTTATTTATCTGTGCACAAACAGCCAGACTGTGGGGGCAAGTCAACGGCATTGACACACTGCTGGCCACACATCATGGGCAGGAGCTAAGAAGCGGGTATGTACCATCAGTCTGCACAGCTAGAATCAAAACGGGAAGTGGACTTGTATGGCCACATCACTCTGCTGAGCATCAGCTCGCAACACCAGCAAATGCTTTCCTTAGGTGACCTAAATAATGAAAGATGTAAAAAGTAAGTATGAAAAATAAATATTCAAAACTCTGCTGTCTTGTTCAACAGAAGAATGTATTTACAGTTCTGGTCTGGCTCAAACCCTATGGAAAAGGGAAGAGGATCGCTAAGTGGCCTCTCTAGCAGGCTTACAGAAAGGGACTGAAAACTGCTAGAAAAGATACAAAAGGGCTCAGAGGACCTTATTCAAGACCCCAATTTCTGAAATCACTGAAAAGTATTGCAGTGGCTTAACAACTACTCAGCAGGGCTCTGGGAAGTACTCCCAAGAAGGCAGACATTCACTTCACACTACTATTCGTTAAAAAAAAAAAAAAAAAAAGGAAAAAGGGAACTAAAGGTCGAGGTGGGGACTCCAAGAAATTACTTCCCACTACTATTTTTTTAAAAAAAAAAAAAAAAAAAAAGGAAAAAGGGAACTAAAGGTCGAGGTGGGGACTCCAGTTTCATACTAACTGTGGTTGATTAGTATTAAAAAAAATAGCCTGGATATGCTAAGCTCTTTATCTTTGTAATTCAAAACAAAATTGAAGAAATAAACATCAAATACTGGAAGATAAAACTATATTCTTGCAAATACACTAACACTGATATACCTTCAGTAGGACTGATTTTCTGCGTGTTTCCGTGATGTGAACAGCAGTGTTTGCACACATTTTCAGAAACTGACCCCTGATTCGTGTTTGTCATTCCAACTATGTCTCAGGATACAGTCAGCTAAAAACCGTAGTCATCTCAGCAGCATGAAATAGAGATCAAATTTTTTAGACTATGGCCTTTATCTTCTCATTTTCTAATTTTTGATGGCAAAAATAAATGCTTACATCTTTACCATAAAGAGATGCTACACCTCTAAAGAGCTGAGAGCATTTGTGCTATGAAGGAAAACCGTAACCTCACAGGATCACAAATCTTATCTGGAGAGGGGCTTGTGAAGAGAGAAAGCAAGAACACTCAGACAAGTTCAAGATTAACTGGCAGATGACTAAATTACTACGCATGAAACAGAAGCTCACAACACATAAGATTTTCCTGCTATCAATACAAGGGACCCTGTCAGCTTTAAAGATAGTGTGTTTTAAAATTAACTGCCCCCACCCCCCCGCAAAAGGAGACCAGCTGGAAAAAGGCTGAAAAAGTCACCATTACAGTATCTCTTCCCCAGACATGGGTAACTAATGCAGAAACATTGTCAGAAGAGAGTGGCGAGGTAGACAAGATGACAAAGAAACCTCTTCCAAACCCCAGATACATCGTAATCACTGTTCTTAACAGTTCTTAAAAAATACTATTACACAGAATGACAAACAAGCAAGTTTTCAAGCAGAGGAAGATGTTAAAGCACCGACTTGATCTTTGTAAGTATTAAAAATTCAATCCCCACCTGCCATCTGTCATTTTTCTTTTTAAAGAAAAAAACTGAGACAATTTTTCTATTTTGAAAAAAAGGATTAGGCTGTGTGTAGGCTAGAAATGCACCCTGTGAGCACTGACTAACCGAGGTACCAACGGCTACAGGAATGAAACAGCCTGGAATGACTGAGAACTCGCCACCAAAGAACACCTCCAGGGCTTGCCTCAGTCATCACTTCAGCACTTAGGACATGACATCACTTTGATCCTCAGCTTCTCGCAATTACTTTACGAATTTGCACATTCCAGTCCAGCTTTGTCTATAGTGCTTCTGGTCCCAAAAAGCCATCTAGTACCTTACTAAGCTGAATGTAGTATGGAAGCGTGGTATACACAGTCTACTCAGCGGGAGGCAGGGAATACTCTCCTTGAAGGACTGGAGGACTTGAGCACCAAAACCAATCTGTTGCTTCCTGACATTTCTTCTGTCCCACCCTCATGAGATACTGAAGCTGTGATGAGGCTTGCCCAAAATATTAACCCAGGGACTGCAACCTGCTGAA
>NW_010394840.1:31387-31808 GCF_000710305.1 Buceros rhinoceros silvestris
CTAAGGGGTACTAGAAAATTTCTCCACCCTGACCCCACTGAGGTCAGCAAAGACTACTAAAGAAAACTAATTTAAATATAGCAATTAATATAAACACAATTGCTGCAGAGGCCCACAATTCAACTGAAACAAACCAAATCTTAGGATGTCAATGAAGCAGAAAGATTGGAAAATAATACACTGACTAGATTAAAGCTAGCCCAGGCATGTTATGCACTAGCCACACGCTACAGCGTGGCCACAAGCCTGTGCTTACAAACACTAGGCAGAAGTCAGAAGCAAAAAAGGTTTCCAATACCTCCCGTAAAGCCTACTTGACATGTATGTATATTTACATTCCTATGTCTATATTTACACTGTAATCGACTCTGAAACAGGGATTATTTATTTAAGTCAAACAGCAACACAGTTGTTGGGGAAA
>NW_010394840.1:31992-36093 GCF_000710305.1 Buceros rhinoceros silvestris
ACCTCCAAACACGCAAACTACAGTCATGAAAGTACTGTTATCATCTGCTCGTGTTAATAATTCCAGAATTTCACAAACAAAACCAAGGCATTACCTTTCCCTTAGAGAAGATCGATTTAGCACAGAACTTGGAGAATGCTTCTGAAATGCTGGAGGTGCTGAATGCTCTAATAAACCAGCAGAACGGGCCTGTCTGCTGGGTGGATTTGGGATCACATCCTCATTGCAAACATCAGAACTGTCGAAGTACTTTCCATGAGCAGATTTTGTCTGTAAAAAAAACCAAGAAACCTTGTTAAAATTCATTATGAATATCAAGGTGTACAGTTTTCATGTCTTTATTTTTCAAACCAAAAGGTTAAAGGCTGCGTGAACATGCAGGAATATCTGTCTGCTGGGGAAAGAACAAGGACCCTCATTTCATAGACAGAGCCCTCGACTAAGTGTCAGAGGACTCTGCTGGTATCTAACACACCACCTCATGGCAAAGTCTACTGTAGCAGCCCTTCTATTAGCTTTTCTGACCGCACAGTTTACAGGCTCACCCTTCCCTTCCCAGGAATCTAAATAAAAAACAACAAAACCCAAAGGAACCCTGACATTAAACTTCAGATCCATTTAATACATAAAGCAGCTAAAATCTGAAAAAGGGACATGAAAATACAGATCAGTGGCTTGCCAGTTGTACCAGTGCTACCTTTCCATACAATTCCAGAATGCTCTCAGAACGACTGGGAAAGTAAATGCAAACTGCCTTTAAAGGCTCTCCTACAGCCTTGTCACAAGCCCTAATGTCAAGGAGAAGCAAGTTCTGTACCTACAGGCATGAATATCTTACAGTGTTAAGTTTCACATTTCTGTTTGTAAATAATCTGTCAGCAGGCTGAAACTGGGTTAGATCAAATTTAAAACATCTCTTTTCTTGCTTTTGATACTACAGTAGATAATTTTCAAAAATATCTAGCAAGACAACCTTTCTCGCTCAAAGCTTCCCAAAAAAATGTGTAGACAATAGCACTTCAGAGTACTCACTTTGGCTTTCTTGGGTCTGTAGCTGCCGAGAAGAGAAGGATCTGGAGAAAGAAAAAAAGTGAATCCCAGAAGAAATTCAAAAGAAAATCTGAACAACCTAAATTTTATGAAATTTTTAACAAAATAGCTTACCTCTCCTCCCAAACAATGGTAAAGCAATTTATTATTATTATTGGTATTATACATTGTGAAATTCTAAACAGTGTCTTCAGAATATTCAGGAAATCACTTTCTTTAGCTGAAAACAATGACTTCCCACTTAATGGAGTACAGTGTTTACAATAATGAATCAGTGTGCACACCATCTTCCGCATAGACAGAAGTGGCTCCTTGTGTTATGCTATTAATTGCCTAAATCTATATAAAACCAGGCTCTGCCTTTTCCAAAAATTCTCATGCACATTATGCCACTTCACTAATCTTCTCTGAACAAGCTTCCTTATGACCTCCTCTCTCCCTCCTCCTATCACCTCTTCATTCCTCTCCTCACCACTGACCCACAAGAGTACAAGGAGAACCTATCAGGTCCATACTGGGTTTGGATGTTTCACCAATGTCAATACAATCCCTGTGGGACTGGCATTAAATGATGTCTGCCTTCTTGATCACTTATATCATCTGAACCACCCTCACACGGTCACCCAAGCCCAGAGCAGTACCTCTGTGCTGCAGCAATGTAAAGACTCCCCTCTATTGGCTACCTGCACGAAACAAAAGAGGACTAAACTGTACTGTCAGTATTATCAGATTACTAATCCTCAGAATCTGTTTTTTTCAGAAGTTACAGTTAAGCCTCGAGACACAGGCAGCTGACAAGTGAATCCTCTGGATACTCATTGTGAGGTAGATTTTGGTCTAACCTCTAGCCAGAAACTCATTCTGTAGTGTACACACTAGTATCAGATGATAATAGGTGTAGATGATAAAAGGTCTGCTGCATTATCCAGCTACTACAGATTGGTACATGTGACCCCGAAGGGAATGTGAAACCTTTAAAATCCTGCACCCAGTGCTACTACAAAGAACAAATGTAAAATAACAGCTTCTTAATGACTTGCTATATTACAATTTATAATGAGTGAGGAGGCACATTAAAAACGAGGCAGAGCACACATAACAAACAAATACTGATGAGACTCATTAAAATCCTCATATTGCCAGACAAATGCAGTAAGACCAAGTTTAGGATACTTTCTTAAATTTCTGGTCCCACACCTTTCATTAATCCCTCACTTACTGATACCAATGAATGCCGAAGAAGATACCGGAGCACATCCTGGATGCTCATTAATAATGGTAACTCAGTGATCCACTACTCACGATTACTGCTGAAATAAACATTATTCATTTTTGAAGCAACAGAGTCCTTGAACTTCAAAATGATCAATACTCCAAGACTGATCAACACACCCACAGACTGTGGTGCAGATTTGCTCCACTATCCAACTCATCAAAACAAGTGGAGTGAAGCAGTGCACTCATCCAGGCTCTGGTATTTTCTACTCCTACCTTCCTCATCTAGAACTATGTTCCAAGTTTCATGAGGTAAAGAACTATTCAAAACCACCTTTTGCAGCAGCAGCTGATTCAGTATACTTCCTATTCCTAGGAAAAAAGAACAGCTTTTTCTCCATTACAGACTGGCTTTTTTATAATACATAAAAACCCTAAACCAAAATAACCTCATTAAACTACTGCAAAAAACAAAAACATTAATGAGATATATAGTAGAAAATACTGACCATAGTCTATCTTGGTCCAGGCTTCTGCTGCACTTTCTCGCAAGGAACATGAGGTATGAAGTTTAATGCCAGGACTTGGTTGTTCAATCTGAAGCAGAAACACTTAAAATGCTCAGTTTTTAAAAAAATGCTCCTGTTTTTGTTCCTAAGATCACTTCTAGTCCTTTCTGAAATATTTTATTCTTATTTAAACATTATTTAAAATCACATTTTGCTCCTATTATGTGCATTATTACTGTACATAAACAAAAACAGTGCTAGCATGGTCTAGAAAACCCTGAATATCATATTGTTCAAAGGAAACAATTCAGAGAGTTTCTCCTTCATCTATAAAGTTTGCAGTCTTTTTATGCAATTCCTGGTATCTCATATTTACTCCAAACAGTTCAGATCTCACTAAAAGAGATCTGAATCTCTTCCTAATTAAAAAAGTTACATTTAACATAATCTAATTGTAATCTTCATGTAACACAAAATCTCCAGGCCAAAAGAGTCCTCAGCAGTAAAGATGCCCTAAAAGGAGCATTCTCAATCTAGAAAGGCCATGACAAGCTTTTTCCTTTTTTGTACAAACATACCCAAGCAATCAAAATCAATAATCAGTGTTTAAAGATGCTATAATTAAACTGTGAACTTCACCTATAGATCAAAAAACCAGAAGAATTGATTAAAAGGAGTTAAAAGAAAAGTATCTGAGGGTGAGAGATAAACAGTAAGTTGATTAATGATTAACGGCTTATTAAGGGTAATCTGAACTTCTAAAAGGTTCCTATATGTAGAATAAAACTTGGAAAACATACAAAAAATTTGACGAGATACTATTAATTCATTTGTACATAAACTAGAAAAAGATTAAATAGATAATCAAACTAATTAAACACTAAATTATATCAAAAGCAATGAGGAGTGTCCAGAATCGTAGACAAACCACATCATAGCACAAATCGGAACAATCCCATTTCTGCCCCTACACATACAAAATGGTTTTCTAAAAATAAAGGATTGTTGCAATCGTCAGAAAAATTGAGAGAAAGAGAGTATAGAATCAGAACATGATCCTCCAAGAGGCTGGGAAATCTGTCCCCTTCGTATTCAAGCACTTAAACTCAGTTTCTTTAAATGAGTACCTAATTTCCAAACAGTTTTCATGTACAGTTAGCAAAAAGGCCTTATGTGGGTGCTAAAGTCAGGTTGGCTGTGAACTCTGAGTCAAAGTGTTAGAGATGTAGCTCTGAGCAAAGGAAGCGTTTCAAAGATCACAGGATGCCAACATAAAAAAAAAGATGAAAGAGAGGAAGTGTAAGTGTTCGTAATGTGACTAGACACT
>NW_010394840.1:36174-53299 GCF_000710305.1 Buceros rhinoceros silvestris
TTTCTTTAAAGTCTTATTCAGGAATTTTTAATACTAATATCAATTACTTCCAAGCTGAATTTATACACCTATTATCCTGTCTAGTGCGCTGGAAGAAAAGAAATGGGGCCTCAGAGAATTTAACCAAGATATTCATGAAAGAATTTGATCTTTGTCTGTTACTAAAGCGGATAAAAGAAATTTTGTTTTAGTTAATTTTACATTTAAATCACTATGTGACAGACGGTTAAGGAGCGAAAAATTATTCATCTAAACTAAGAGCTGAATGAATTTTTTGAGCAGTATTTAGTGAAAGAACAATATTTGATCTGAGCTTAAGCTGGAAGTACTTTGGAGAGAATACGAACCCGTCTCACTACAAATGGGGGTTTATCAGTTTCTCTTCTGAATTCATAAGGACCAAGGTTTAAATGGGCCAGTCGTTGCCTGGCTTCTTCCGATAGCTCACACATTCGTCTCTTTGTGTACGGAGATGGAGAACGTGACTTAGAAGCTATGGTAGGCTGCTCGTAGTGCCTGCTTTTCTCAGGTGAAAGAATATTTTTCTTTGGTAAATTTGCTTGCAATTTTCCATTTGGGGTTGAGTGATGTACCTGATTCAAGTCACCCTAAAGTGAAAAAGAGAAATTACCTGTTTTGACAGAATGCAGAACAAAGATGCCTGAAAATAATGCAATCAGGGAACTAATAATTTTAACAGAAATAGATGCCATGTCAGCTGAAGTTCTCCTCGCAAAACTATAATCAAACAGCAATTTAAAAAACAGCAATGTATTTACCATTTTCTCTGAAACCAGGAGGAGGTAAAACACACATTACGATATGTCAGATGTTAAGTGTCTGATACTTCCCCAATTAATTAGATTTCTCACACAGTTAGTGTACAGAGAATGTAAAAAATTAAACTGAATTTTGTCACCAGTTTATTTAACATAAATTTTACCTGGACATACACAGATTTGAAACATTTTTTCTTCTGTTTAAACTATTTTTAACCGTTTAAAATTCTTAACCTTTAAAATAAAATGCATAAACTAAAATAGAAGCCTATTTGATAGTTTAAATTATATGCATTTACAGTTGCCTAAAGCCTCACAAGAAGTGTAAGTACATTCTCTGAAATTTATATTTACTTGGATTGTGGTGAATTTTTTAGTAGCTCTTTAAAGAGTTATAATCAAGAAGCAATGCTTGCTAAAAAAAAAACCCCAAACTGACACACCCCTCTCAAAAAAACCCCAAACAAAACATTAAAGATTATCTTCCAAAGATCCTCTCAAATCATGTGAATACTTCTGCAAAAGAGGCAAAGCGGCTGCTTACTTGTGCAATTGGCACTTGACATCTAAAATATGGATTTTGTAGCTACAATTTATAAAAATGTCACCACTTACAAATATCGCCATAAAAGTCTATCTCTGAGTTGATACTGCTTTTAAAATCCTTAAATACTGCAGAATAAAGGAAAGTGGAGGGACAACCAACCTCACCACCTCCCCTCCCACAGCACAGGATGGGGGTGGTGCTGGCGTAGTTTTTGTTGTTACCAGCGACGCCTGCCTAACCACCAGGACTGGCACCTCCTCCAAATGACTACCAACTTCCTCAGTAGCCAATTTCAAATTCTGGGAAACTGTTTCCAGCACTGACGTTTTGTTTGAAATACATTTCTATGCCTTTGTACCTCCCGGCATTAAACAAGCAGTCGATTACAAGCTTTCTAGGTCAAGGTGCTCTAGATGATTGTACAACTCTTATCAGGGTACTTAGTCAACAGCATGTTTTAACTTTGAATATTGCAGTGTAGATAATTAAGATTTGTAGTCAAATATGGCCCAATTCACAGGTTATAAAAAGATAAAAAATAATGGTATAGCAAGACTTTTCTTCCCTTAGAAATTCTTTTTCAAGCTTGAGGAAGCTGACAATAGTCTTAAATTGGAATGTTGCATGCACTACTTCCGAGAAGCCCAGAAATAAAAAGTCCAGCTTGCCTTCAAGCCTTTCCCTCTACACCCGACAATGGACGAGGCTGAGGCTGTGTGTTTGTATTCCATAGCCTGTATCAACACAGTCTGAATCTGGAATCACACAAACTGTTAATGCCACTGTCTTTCTCACCAGACCTTCAGTGAAGCTGGTTTTCTGACATGACAGTCTTTACTGTTTATTTTTTTATTCTTTATCTAAGTGTCTCAATATATTTTGTTTGCTAAATTGGGAAGAAACTTCTCAGAAAACTGATTATCAAAGCTACAAACAGGTCAGAGTCACCCAGCCCTCTTTGCACGCAAGCCTTCTTGACAACCATTCCATTTTACAGAAGTGGCACCATTTTTCATTAATATAGCAAAAAGCAGAGGACGTCAGAGTAGCTTTATGTGACAGTTTGTGGCAGAAAACCCAACCAAAATTCCAATCCATGAGACCACAGAAGAGTGCTACCAGATGAACAAACACATTGGACAGAGGTTTCTTTCCCCCCCGTCTCTTCAGCTACCTCACCTCTAACTCTGCTCACTGCAGAAGCAGCATTTCCAGATTAATACTGGCGACAGCCTTTTCAACAAAAAACCCCTTCATTTCCATTAGTGTTACTGATACTGTTATGGAAAACAATTAAATTAGTTTGTTTGGTTTTGATAATATACCTTCTCTGACTTCACCTAGTTTTCACTGTCCTTAAGTGTCAGCAAGGAATGGTGAGAAGGCATCTTCCCACCTACAAATACATTAGGGACTGACACTTCAGCTGATCATAGAACACAGCAGCTGATACTTGTTTCAGATTCAAGGAACTCTCAGCATTTCTGTCATGTTCCAAACCTACTCTCTACCCATACTTGATTAAAAATTTAATCAAGTTGTCAAGCACCCATGATAACTGCTTTAACCATAACAAAAGAATGAGGAAAGTTTGAAGTGAGCAGCACGTGCAAAAACTGGACCAAAGCTATCAATATTAAATCTAGAAATTAAATTGCAAACAATTAAATTATGCTAACCTGTATGTGACTCCTGCCTGAGCTTAGCAGACTTTCTTTAATAAGAGAGCTTGTAGAAAATCTCAATTTTGGTGCAATTCCCTAGAAGAGAGACAATAATTGAACATCAAACTCCAACTCAAGATAAAGGGTATCAAAGAAGTAAATGTCACCTAATGTAACAAACCATTCCTAATTTTCAGCCATTTCCTTTGTTAATTTCAGCCTTTAATAAAGATAATTAGAAAAGACAGAACAGCAATGGTAAATGTCAAGATGCTAACATTTGCATTTCTGACAATTCAATTACAGATGATTATATTGCTTTCGCACAACAATTAAGGTCTGACTTTTATTCCAATACATCCCTTTGTTAAAAGCACTTTTAAAGATTTTTCATGCCACGCTATATAGCATCAATAAAAATTCCAGTCATGCTCTAGAAGTTTCATTAACACTAACTTTGGAAACTTATTTATAAATAGTCTCAAATTGTACAATCTTCTCTTGTAAAAACATTTTGAAAATCAGTCAGTTACACTGCAAATAACTATTCATTTGTAATAGCACAATTAAGAAAACCCTCCATTCCATAACCATTAGAAGTCTGATCTCTGCAGATTGTCTCCCATGTTCGATAACCACGTTCCACTTCCTTTCTTAAACATGTGGCTGGCAAGGCACCAATTTGGAATCGTGGGGTCCAGCTGGGCCTCCTGGTCAACCAGCACACAAGTAGTAATGGTCAGCAGGTTCCTCCATCTGTACATGGCTAAGGGTTTCCTCTTCTTTCACTGCAGCCATGTCTAGAAACATAGTACCTCTGAGAGCTCTATATCCTGTTAAATTTAGCTAGAATAGGCCAACATGTACAAAATTTAGTGGGTGTAAATGGCAGAGATTATGACACACAAGCGTTATTTCCCCAAACAGCGACGTTAAAGAAAGGCATAAAAGAACGAAAGGCCGCTAATGCTATAAACAAGTGGGAATCATCTATGTGCATCTTACAGAGCTCTGCAGAAGCAAAGAGAGAATCAAGACTCCCTAGAACTCTCCACCCTCTCTTCTTTCAACACAGTTTGCTGCCCCAAGGCATCTGCGTACATCGGCATTTGTGCAGAGGAACATACAAAATCACTGCCCCATGATCTTAAGAATTCGCAGGAACTTTATGAGTGAAGTCTACTGCGGAACCAAACCATCTCTACCACCCGCTGAAACACACCCTGATTTCCCATAAGGGAATATTGATCTGGCCCCAGGTTAGATTATGGAAATGAAATGACAAAAATGCCAAGAAAGCTCAATCATGGCAATTAAGAGATCCGATCAAGTCAAGTTATGGCATATAAAGGAGATTTTAAAGATGACCATCTTTAATGAACTCATTTTTATTACTAATGAATTGTCAAGTGCTATCAACAATTTTAAAAAAGGACACTTTGGAATTAGTAAGTCTTCTATAAAAAGCAACAATAGAGCACCTACTGCTCTTAGAGAGACTGGGAATGACTACAGAACTGTTAAATGCTCAGAGCTAAAAAATTCTCCTGAACCTACAGTTTCTTCAGAGAAATGGTTTATAGAGAGGTAATATGGGATGGTACTCACATACATAGGTATGGATATGTCAGAAGTAACTCATAGGTCAAAAGCAATCAGAGGAATTCTTCTGTTTTCTGCAGTTCCCAAACTAGGGATTGCTGCAGGATATCCAATACAGTATTACATAAAGACTGCCTTACAGCCTCAAATATATCTGTAAATGAAAATCCAGCCAGAAAATTTTGGGATCTATTCTTCTGCCTCCAGCTTAGTGGTGTGGCAGCCCTGAGCAGGCTAGTCAGTCCTTCTGTACCAGTCATTAAACAGAAGTGACATTGACATAATATTAATTTGATCATAGAAAAACTGTAAAGGTGATTCATATTTAGAAGTATATGAGTTAGAAAACAAGACCAATATGTGCTTTTGACTGTAGCGAGCATGAGTACAAGTCTGCAGCTTAAAAAATATATATATATATATAACAGAAGGTCTTGTATTGGTATTCTAATGAAAGATAGCATAACTAAAAAGAAACTGTTTCAAGTAACATGGCAAATACTGCTTGAGGGTGGGGAATGGAGATAAGAAGGTCTGTAAGAAGCCACAACCAGTCGAGGCTTAAACATATTCTGAGAGGCAAGGGTTGCAGAAAAATACAGAAGAGCCAGCAAAAGCCTCAGGTGGGCAACACTGTACCAGGAGAGATAACTCGAGGCACATCTTGTCTGCGTGTTGGGTTTGTAAGCCTCATAAGACATTTAGCCAGAGACATTATCAGCCAAGTGCCAGATTTCTGTAGGAGTTCTGATCCTTTCAACTTGGGATTCCTTCCAACTGGCAGATTAGCAGTGTTAATCAGACACTGCTTGTCACTGCCTATCTGAACTCCACAACCGTAACCTTGCTGTTGCTACCTTTATTTTTTTAATAAAAGACAAATTTATTGGGAATCAAAGCGCCACTGAAGCACAGCTGTCAGTCAAAAATACTCAACACCTCAGCTAGCTATAAATAACTTTTCATGTGGGAAGAGCATGTCTTGACTAGCATAGGAACAATGTGAGGGTTCTCATGACCCTGTTTAGTACCTACCCTTTTGCTTAGCATTCACACTCAGTGCTTCGAGCTGACAGAAAGGGGGTATTTGCCAGGAGGCTTAGGGAACACTAGAAGATGGAAGCATTTGAGATTGCATTTCTGTGGAGGCAAAAGCCCTCTCACAGCTACTCCATTAGGCAAGCAAGGAGAGGAACTTGAAATTCTTTTCAGGAGCCCCCTGCCAATTTCATCAAACACAGCTTTTTTATTATTCCTGAAAACGGGGTCGGTACGCCAAAATGCTTTCTTAAACTGTTCTTTCTGAGATGGAAAAGAGCAACAGATGCTTCTGCAGTCCTTGTTCCAGAGCAGAGATGGATTTCATTTACTCTGCTCCCAAGGACATGGAAGTACATTTTTGTCTTACAGCAGTCAACTTCTTAAAGCTACTAGAGTGTCATCGTTCAGCTACACATCCAAATGACTCTGATCACATCTTCTCATAGCTCACAAATTATGGCACTTTCTTTTTATTAGAAAATACATGATTTTTGTATTAGTTCAACAAAAATCTCAAACGTCTCTTTGTGCTTCTACAAAGATTCATTATATTGCATTTATAAAAAATCTGAACTCTTTTTGCTAATACCACCCCATTTACAAACACCTTCCTTTCTATTCTTTCTCAACATGAGGAAAGTACCTATTCTACAAATAACATGAGAGCAATACAGTCTCACACCCTCTCTTAAGCCACCACCAACATGCATATCAAATGCCAATGAACACCAACACGTCATGTCAAAGAGATGCTACAGTCAAAAAATAACGGCTATTTTTGCAGGGCCAGTTTCAGCTGCTGCAGAACCATGCATTTTATATCACAAAATGGCAGCCTTAATTCCAATACACCACAGCATTAGATACCAAATTAGCACTTCTACTTGCAAGTGACTAGGCAATTTCTAGGTTGTCCTTGCAGGGGAAAGTTTGTACCAGTTAAAAGACACCAATGATCTTTAACAAGCATTTCCCTCCTGCCATGTGTTTTTACCCAATCATAACCGAGTTCCATCTTCTCAAGTCAAATCTCCTGCCAATCCACTAGTAAAACTTAAACAACATAAGACACATAAAACAAACCCCAAAACACATTTCCCACATCATCATCAGAGTGCCTGTCCTGAGTTATTCCACTGACACCTAAAATTCAGCAGCCAAAGTCTATGAAATGGCAGTGTGAGATGAACTCATTTTCATTTACTATGTACTTGAGCCCTTACCTCCAGAAAATTAACATTAATTCATTGCACTCATTCTGCCAACTAGCTGTCATTTATCACAGCTTTTTTGAAACTGTAGAAAAGGCAAGTTACTAAATGAGCGTACGTGGCCTGAACAGGCGTTAAGAAACAGGCTTTGGAACTGAAAAACAATCATGCCGCACTAAGCTAAATTTCAGTTACTATTTCAGAGGTCATCTTGCACCTGAGGGAGGCCCACAGGTCAGATGGCATAGCACTGTACATTTGCACTGTCATTGTCCTAAACTGAACCAAAATACTACAAAGAGAGACTGAGGGGGAGAGTTACATAGTTTATCTGTTGAGAATTGTGAAGTCAATATGGCATCTCCCTCTTCTCTTTCATCCCTTCCACTACAAACTGCACCACAGATTAAATTGAATGGAAGACATGTCATGGTGCCACCCTGCAAACCAAGTGGAAGCTAACTTTTTCACATTAAATTTCTTGAAGCATTTTGAAAAAAGATTATACCTTCACCAAAGTTCAACTGTGGATTTGTACATTCAACACCTGAAATGGCAAATCTGTCAGAAGTAATCGCTTTTAGTTTGAAGTAGTTCAAGGGGTTTCTTCAGTGAAACACACTGTATCATAAATACAATCCACAGACATTCACTCACTGTAAAGGAAGAGGACCTCTTCATTAAAATCTCACGATCTAAACCATGGTGCCCACGGGTAAGCTTAGGGTCAGGGAACAGGAAATCTCTTGTATTTTCTTCATACGTAGCTAGAATTTTTCCTACTAAAAAGAAAATACATACTTTAATTGGAAAACAGACAAAGCCATATAGTACAGAGAGCACACCCAAGACCATACTGAAGCTAAGACAAATTTTGTTCTGTACAAATGAACAGCATGGCTCTAAAACTCATATCACACTAGGAAATGGCCTCATCAAGTTAAATCAATAGCAGAAATGAGCAGAATCTACTCTAAAAGTATGTTTCACTGATATTGTTAAAAAATTAAAGAAGATTGTGTTAACTGTTCTATAAGAGACATATGAGAAGTTTACTCTAGGCAATTCTTCAGTTGTTTTCCTCTTTCTTTCCCTTCCTCACCACAGAATAAACCAGTATATTTTTAATGGAAGCCAATCCCTTATGAAAAACTGTATAAATCCACATTACAGAATAGTAACAGTAGTAGTAAGAAAGAAACACAAGCAACATCAAACTCATTATCCCAAGATTTTCTCACTATCCTGGTTTGCTACTTCAAAAAAAAAAATTCTTTAGGGGAAAACCTTGCATGTTTATTGAATTGTGCTATTGCAGTCATCTTGTCAGCTTAGGTTGGGCTGTATCACACCTACCTCTGACCCCTGAAATTAAACTCCTTATGTAAGACCTTCTACTCTCCCACAACAAAAATCCACACTCAGTACATTTCTTCAAGTAAACAGTCTGGTAGAGTCACCTGAGAGAAGCAATCGTTTCCTTGAAAGTACTAAGGACAAGTGACAGAGAGTGCTTTTAATACCAGAGTTTCCAAACGAGTCCTCTTTAAAACTTGACTTTATTTCCAATAAAATGCAGATTTACATTATTCATGAGCACACTTGAATTTTTATAATCACACAAACCAATAACAGAAGTATGACAAATTGCTATTTATTATCTTCACATATCCCAAAAGACCTATAATACTTATAGTGAGGATAAGAGTTTTCCCAACGGTCACCATTAAAATGCAAGGAAAAAAGTGTCATTCTGAGAACAAGATTATGCACTCTGAAATTTCACAGACAGCCACTCTGCAAGTGAATTGTGATGCCGTTAAGTGTTCACTGGATGATTTCAGTTTATTTTCCATTCTAAAAGATTATCACTTTCCTAAGCCTGAGTATGGTACATTTCAATATTCAGTTATTATTCTCTTTCAAGAATGAGATCCTCTTGATCTATTAACATTTTATATCCAGAGGACTATTTGTTGAAGAGCTTTCTATGTTGTTTGTGTGTTGGAAAAAGT
The DNA here is from genome assembly GCF_000710305.1 of Buceros rhinoceros silvestris. Classification (NCBI taxonomy): domain Eukaryota; kingdom Metazoa; phylum Chordata; class Aves; order Bucerotiformes; family Bucerotidae; genus Buceros; species Buceros rhinoceros. Next base: position 45,034 of record NW_010394840.1, read on the forward strand.
GATTGTGCTGTAATGGGCAATGTCCTCATGGAAATTCACCTATTAAACTGCATAATTTATGAAGAGACTGATACAATACCTGGAGGAACGAGCTGTATCAGTTCAAGTACTGCTGTGTCAACTAGAAAGGAAAAAAGTTTTATCATGAGTTAAAAAAAGCTAAAATGGAAAGTAATTCTCATAGCCGAAACCCAAGAAAACCAACTCACTGATTTAAGCTTCATAGCAATGAACATAGTACACTATTTCCACTACATCAACAATAGGAGAAAATTAAGAACAGCTTGCATAAATACCACAGAGGAACACAATGGCATTAGCCGCGTACAAACGCCAACTCTAAATTTGACTAGAATTTGTTAAGTTCTGTCTGCTGCCAAGTTTGTCCTTCTTTTAAAGATGATGCAAGCTTCACTTTTTCAGATAATTCCCAGTATGAGGGAGCATATTCCTGGAGTTTGAGTTCAGGGTCAGTGATGTCTCACTACATTTCATTATGCTCCACTTGTAGCAAGACACAGAATTTTCTTAAAAGTTGAGAAGAACAATTTTAGAAAAGTCAAAGGTTTATGCTTACATTATTTGAAATTAATCAAATAAATGAGCAGATAAAGGAATCCATTAACTATCTGGATAACCAGCTGGATTTTCCATTAATTATGAGTTTTTACCTTTTTCCTGTTCTAAAGCATGTAGCATGCATTTCTAGGGGCATTTCGTTAGAGAATTATTTTGGATAAGACAGCAAAAAACCCTCTGCTGCACTGACAACAAATCTTCCATTCTGAAAACCCATCAGTGCCAGGGATCTGCTCATTTAGTACATACATACTACACTGGTTAACCACTGGCTTTTCAGAGAACAATTATCACATGCTTTAAACATCCCAAAAGTCTTTAGAGCCCATACATGCATGACATTAATGTATACAACACATTATGTATTGTATAGAAAAAGCAGAACCTACCTTCCAGTAACTCCACAAGATCTCCAGGATCAACTATATCAGCAAATGCCTGGAAAGGAAATTCATAAATAGTAATAATGGTACAGTCAAAACCATCAGATGGACCTCTGGGAAAGAGAGTTGAAAAAAAATTAAAAATCAGTATTATTCCTTGCCAAGACAGTTGCCAAGAGTCCTATCCCCACTGGAAAAAAGGAAACTGAAATTACCATTTGGCAGATGATCAAATCCATTGAAAGCCAGCAACTCCTGTATATGCTTTATAGCCACTCAGGGTTACCTCTCCAAATTTAAATTAGGAGGCATTGTGAGGAGTTGGACATGGAGAGATAAGTATTGTCTGAGAAAATTTTGAAAGAGAGAGATAAATTGCTGCATGTACTAGAATTCTGATAGATGAAGAATACGTTCTTTAATAGATCAGTAATTCTTTAAGCTTCATTCTCATGGAAGTGACTATTGATGTATAGAGTACTGCTCAAGAGGGTTTTTAACCTGAATCCCATGAGAATAGATGGCAAGGAATAGGGGAGGGTGTCGCAGTAGATACTCAGCAGGTAACAGACTTCCCTCTAATTCTGCATAGAAGTATCACCAGAGTGGTGCAGATTACTTTGCTGGTCAAGGTACCAAACACTAAAAAACACCACGTACTGGTGTTCGACAAGTACCTAGATCTAATCAATAGCTCTTTGTAGGAAGACAGATATTATTCTCAGCTTCCTTGTTCACCTCTTTTGTAAGCAGATAGATCCTGGTGTCTTGAGGTTCTTCTAAATTACACTGAAAATAGTATTCAGTACATTTTCCTTAAGCAGTTTGTGGTAAGTTTGCCTTTAAAGAACGACAGTCTTTTTTACTACTCTTCAGTAGCTGGTGAAATTATCACTGTTTGTATCTTACCTACATCACCAGACCATCATTGATGTTTACTCAGTCTGGTTTTCAAAGTGTGGGGGGATGCTTAATGGAAAAGAACTAGAAAGGGCAAAGTACTATTATTCATAGGTAGTGAAGAAGCCAGATCATATCTGTAAGATACTGTGTTTCATTATCCCTGTGGCACTAATAATGAAGCTAGTGGGGACTCGGAATGTGTGATAAACAACTACAAATTATAAAGCCAGAGTACCAATCTGGGAATTCTGGTGACAAACCATGAAAAAAGGATCTCAAAGGGAGAGGGATGTCACCAAAACCACTTGAGTTGCTATTCTATCTTTCTACTAAATGAACTTGACTCTCCTATATCATACAGTCTCTGTTCTTCACCTTGCCATAATTTTTAGAACACCACCATCCAGTGCCTTCCAAGTCAGGAAAACAGACACTGCAAAAGGACACTTCACAAAAGAATGAACAAACACCTAAAAAGGCTCATCACACATTATAATCTTCAGTACACATTGTTCTGGAGTCACTATGTGGCTAGTATGGGCACACACCTTCTCTGTGCTGCAGAGAAGCAGGAGTTATAACACTACACCACCCCTAGTGCAATTCTTTGTGCTCAGGGTTTTTGCAGTGAGTCTTTGTGGAGTTTGGGATGGGTTTTATTTGGCTGGTATTAGCTATTGACATTATCTTACCTTTTCAAACACTAGCTTTTCTTGAAAGACGAGTGGAAACACTGCAGGGACGCGGTGAGACTTTTTGTACTGCCCAAGCACAGAGACACCGAGATAAAGTTCCTCTTTGTCTTTCAGCAGCACTCCAGGGCAAGTTATCTGTGAGAGTAACACATTCATTAAACAAACTTGAACTTCAGTTATAGAAGTAACGGCTGTTTTCAAGATAAAAATGAAATTGTCAAAGCTGAAATGGTTGATTCCAAAGAGTCAGATTATAACAGACTTTTAAAACGCAATTCTATCGGTACAGACTGACCAGGAAAAACAGTCACCATTTAAAAATAATCGGGACCAAATTCATCTTATTGTAAGTAAACACATTCCATTGTCTTCAACCAAAGCTGAAACTTGCTATCCCGTCCCGGGTTAATATGGTTAAAGGCATCCACTGACTATGTAAGAGTTAAGCATCACGGGTCACATCAGCCTCTATATGAAGAATCATGTAGAATGAGGTCTACGTGATGCCATGACACAAAAACCTAGCATAGCAACACAGACCATGAAGCTGGTAAATGTACACGCTTAGATATCTATACTCTGTGCAGCCACCAAAAAGGGCAGGTTTATTTGCAAATATTATATTAATTTTGTCTTCTAATATGTAAATAAGAAAAAGCAACTCCTGCTCCGTTACCATCAGACACACGGCACTTCTGAGAAGTTTGGCAACCTTGGAGGGTATTCCAGGCAGGGAAGGCTCCTCATTAGGCTGCCAAATACTGCCACTAATCTCTCAACTTTTGTCAGACAATTCTTATTCTTAAATAAGAAGTTGGTATGTTTTTAAAGCTCTGATGAACACCAGACGTTTTTGGTTGTGTTTTCACTGCAAAGCTGAGTTTTGCAGTTTCACTGCAAAACTATTTGCTGTTTTCTCCAAGCCACATGGTTTTATTCTCCTACCCAGCCAGAGAATTGTCACATATCACTTCTGCTCTACTGCTCACTTTTTATCTCAGTATAATAAATATGAGGTTGTCTCTTCCAACAGAAGGTTGCTGGAGAAAGTGTTCAGACTTTCAATTGCCAGGTAGAAAGACAAAGGGGGAGAGTGACAGGAATTAAAATAAGTGCTTTGGTTACAGTCTCCTACTCCCAAATCAACATCTTACTTGAGAAATCCTAACTGGATTTAAAGAAAACTATATAAACAGCAGAAAACAGCCTCAGGTGAAAGAAATAACAGAAACCAATGTGTGACAGATTATTATACATAGACTACAAGCTAAAAAAAAATAGCACGTCTCATACTCTCACTCTCATAGGTATCCAACGAAAAAAAAAGGGGGCTTCCTTTCCATGTAAATGAGGGCTTCAAATCTGCAAGAAAAGTGCCAGAATAATGGATATCCCAACTGAAACACTGTCAAGCATTAAACACCTTATATGGCACTCACGGAGCTGCAAGTGTGAACAGGAGTGAGTGAGAGACAGGTTTCACTTACATGAGGCAAGATCCCCCAAACTACATACCACAAGCCATATTAGCTTGGTTCTCACTTTTACAGTCATTTCTAGCTGGAGTTTTGTGCCTTTCACCTTAGGGAGGCAACCAATATTTGCCTATTTATTGAGATGAAAAGTGAGAGATTTGAAAACATCAGAGAGGGCAAAACTGCAAACAGAAGGTGCCACTTATTCTTACTATCCTGTAAAAGAAAAAAAATTCTTACAAATCGGCACGTGGGGCAAGATAGCACATGCAGAAACTTGTGCTTGCACTACCTTTGAGATAAACTGCACGATTTATTGCCTGGAACACCAAATCTACATGTTCATGGAACTTTAAATCACCTCCAGTAACGAGTGTCACATGTGCATCTGTGGTTCATGAAATCTGTTTTGTAATATGTCATACATGGAGCTGCGTGATGCTTAGGAGACAAACTGAAGCTTACACCTGACTTCAAACTGTTCAGGCAGGATGAGGGACCATTTTAAGACCTGGAACGGTATTATCTGTCAATCAGCTAAGGAAGAGGGAGAGCAATCCTGCAATTAACAGGTCTTACAACCAACCAGGAGGACCATGATAAATATCTAGGATGGTGTTATCCTGGTCTTCTCTGCTGCATCTCCCAGGAGGATGGAGAACCTACTGTTGTACTGATGTACCAGCCCTATTGTTGGGACATCACAAACAGCCACAAAGAAACCTCTAACTTTATGGAAAGGAACAGAATTCTACTGATCCACAACCCCCTATGGCTTTTGTGACACACAGTCCCAAAACTGTAGCTGTGTATGTAAGCAGTGGAAAAGGCAGGCCTTGAAAAATCCCTTTAATTGCTCATTACCATAAAAACAAGAGTTCTCTATGAAGGGCGATGGAGAGTATTAACTTGTGCTGAGTGCAAGCTTCCAGACAGAATAGCATTGTGGACTTAGAGTTGCAAAATTAATCTCCTCAATGTGAAGAGATGCCATTTTAGTCTCCTTACCTGGCAGCAACCCACAAAGCTATTAATTCATCTCAGTGCTTAAATCTTTACCTACCTTCGCTGCCACAGTTGTGAATTCTCCATCTAGCAATGACAGAAAGAATAATGTGAATTTCATTCTGTTGCTACATGAGCAATCTAAATGCCAGCAGCAGAGGTAGGCACCAAAATTAGTCTCAAAAACCTAAATAAAAATGAAATCTCAGTCTGAGTAATCATGAATTATTCAATTTCAATTAATGGCAGGATAAAGCAAATAAGGTCTTTAACCAAGGTTTTCCCTTTCAGAAGAGCAGCCTTTCAGAAATGAAGAAAACTAACAGTGAGATAAACCAAAGAGCTGGTAGGCTCAGATTGGAAAAGAGCCTGGAATTTCGTTAAGACAAAGGGAGCAAAACCCATCTGCATCCTAAAGCAAGAGAAGGAAAAAAAAAAAAAAAAGAACAGAACTTCTGACACGAGTGGATAGGTTTCATAGAGGGCGGAGAAATACGCAGAGCATTGTAAAAGAACAGGAAAAGGAATCAGAAATTTGGGCAAGTCTTTAGCCACAAATGCAGTGAACAAGGAGAAAACCAGTGTATGCAGTATAAATCTACCAAGATGTGAAAACTAACAAATCTGTGTCCCAAACACAACAGAGTATTTTACCTTGGTTTTAATCATACTTCGCATAGGAGCAAAAAACCAACTTAAAGAATGAAACGATGGAAACAGAAGGAAACAGCACCAGGCCTGGAGCAAGGAGCCATCAATCATACTCAGTCCAGGTTCTGAGAGAATGGAACTTTTCTTCCACGTGACTAAAACCTACATTATGAAAACAATGATAGTAGCATCTGCTGACAAACAACAAACACAAGGCCCATGTGAGGGAGAGAAAGAGATCTGAAAAATTATAACCCATCAACCAGAATATTGAAATATGCAAAAGTAAAGAATAAAGATATGGAGGAAAACATGACTAGAAAAAGGCCCAGCAGCATGTGTCTCATAAAGATAGAACAATCAAGCAAAACCTGACATTTTCTTGAAAACTTATTTTCTGGATAAAGGACATCATATGGTGCCACATGAGAAATGATCACTTATGATGCAGAAGATGAGACTTAGTATGAAAGTCCTAAGCTGGTATAGAACTGGCCAAAGGATGGCATCAACAATGTGCAAAACCGGGAGGCATCAAGCTGAGGTTTACTATTACAAATATTCCTTTATACATTCTGGGTTCCCTGTCCTTTGATATCTAAAATGACCCTGACATAAGAAGTCAGAGTGTCCTTGTAATTTTTATTCCAATTAAAAGTCAGAAATCACCAGAAGTCAACAAAAAGATATAGAAAAGCTGTTTGCAGGACCACAGTAACAACACTGAGATACACCTACTGTGTAACAAGCACAGTTTTTGCTTTCACCTTTACCTTTCACCTTCAAAGCTGGCTGAGCAGACAATGATGAGTGTGTTCATAAATGACAGCATAACTGCAGGACAGCTTCGAAGAGACTAACATTAAGATGTGAAGGATGAACGTTGGAGTTTTATCTCCTGACATCACCTAAAACAACAGTGAGAACCCATCTGGAATGCTGAATTCAGCTCTGATCTGATCAATGCAGTTGGAAGTGGAAGAGTCACACCCATCACTAAGATGATCAGAAGACTGGTGAGCCCATCACACAAAACACTACCAAAAGAATCAGGTCTCTTCAGCTGACAAAGATCAATTGTGAAATGACAGAACTGCTGCCCAAAAAATACATCAAGAGAGCAAATACCAACGATGGAACAAAAATTATTTAAGTGAAAGGCCAGTGTTGACATTTGTATAAGACTAGGGCATCGACTAGCTAGGATGAAACTTTGGCTGGAAAGTTTTCAAACTGTCACAGCAGTGAAATGCCGCAATAGGTTCCAGTGCAGGGGGAAAGGCAAAACAAGTGGTTCAAAACCAGACTAAATACATCTATTAAGAGGGTTACCTGAGAGAAATTATATAGCATAGCAGGGATATAAGTGTACGACCCACATGTACTGAGAGGCACACTCAGATCTGTGTCATAGATTTCCTGTTCCTTTCCACTATTACTTGCAGCCTTGAGAGCAGAGCAAATAACAAATATCCCACAACTGAAGAATCCTGACCCTGGGGGAACACCTTCCCTGTACTCTCTCCTGGCACATGAACAGAAAAGCATGGCAGCAGGAACAGAAAAGGAAAGCACATCAGCTCCTTTCCAGGAACCAAGAGGGCCTTTGCATCATGAAGACAAACATCAACTGTTGAGCCAGCAGGGCAGCACCGTTGGGGTGATACCCGCATCAGCTATGTGCAGGCAGCTACACAAATTTGGGAACAAAGGTGGCTCAGCAATCAGGAATGCTGGGTCCACTACCAGTATATACTTCTGGATCTGTGCTTGATTTTTGGATGGCACCTCAGGTTTTCCTTTCAGCAGCAAGTATTCTGGCAGCACTTGGCCATGAGGATGCCTGACCTCCGGATTAGAGCAACCTGGGGTACAAAGCCAAAAGCTCCAGAGTAACAGAGCACCATCTACCTTAACTATTACTTAAAAGTTATCAGGAGAATGATACAGACTCTTACTTTACTCCCACCTTGTATATAAGCAGAAAACTTTGCAAAGTGCACAAGGAATGGTCCTAACAAGATTAATGTAAAAACTTTCCAGTTTCACAACTACTGATCTCCCCCCCTACCTGTAACACTCACTACTTCAGAGCACCTGGTGCCACAATCTGCCCCTCACAGGGACCTCATGGCTCACAGAAGTGCATGGGGCAGGTACAAGCTGCTGTTTCCTCGGGTGTCTTTTGTTCTGTTTTTAAAGAGTGCTTTCCCCACAATGTACAGCTTCCTAAGAACCAGCGTTTCTTGAAACAAAGGCCTTTTCCACAGGAACGTGAGAACTGTGAAGGAGCTCGGCTGCTGCTTAACACCGAGGTGGGGGGCACAGGGATCGACTGCCGGAGGATGCAAGCACAGGACGGGCAGAAGCTGCCTAGAAGCCAGCCCTCAGCTGGCGTCCGGACGGAGAGCGGCCCCTCGCTTGGCAACAAGGCCCGCATCAGCCTCCCAGAAGAACATACGGTCCGGGAGACCGGGGCGAAGGCTGAGAGGAGGAAGCGGGGCGGGAAGCGCCGCCAGAAGGGCAAAACTGGCAAAACCTCCAGCCAGCGGCCCGGCTGAGGACGGCGGGCTCC
>NW_010394841.1:0-7901 GCF_000710305.1 Buceros rhinoceros silvestris
TCCGCGCCTCCCGCGGCTCCGGCTCCCGGGGTTGTCCCTCTTCCCTTTTGTCTTTTTTACATTTTCAGTTTTTATCTTCTCCTTACAGGGTTGAAAGAATAATTCCTCAGCATCAAGTGGAGAAAACCTGCTTTACTCCTCATTTGGATAACGTTCGGTTATGGGTTTTTTTTTAATCATTATGTTTCACTCCACTAAAGTTACAGTAAATCTGAAGTTACATGCGCACACACTCCAAATAGCTTATTGCATAATCCTGCATAGCGTGTTCAGTAATGTACCATACAGCGGCCTGATAGGATCCCACACTGGACTTTTGTTTTATGCAAGAAGGAGAACAAGAAGAAGAGGGTGGGGCTTTCAAGTGTTGTCTTCACTACCTTAAGTAGTGAATTCTGAACACTGCAAGAGGTGCTATAAAACGTTTTCTTGCTACTGCATCCAGGACAGGGAAGAGACAATTTATATTTGTGAGATGCTCCTGCGCATCATGGTGTGTGGAGGTGTTTGAAAATGGACTGTGGAGCACTTGAGACCTAAGGTACTGCTGTCCTTTGCCTTAAACAGAACTGCTCCAGTGGGGGCTTATAGTATTGACATGTTGATCACAATATGGTTAGTACAAACACTGCAGTAAAGAAGGAAAAAAAAAACCCCAACACATTTCACATAAAGCAAGTGACATGTTTTCCTGTCCCATGGAGGCTGCTATTAGGTTTGAGAGATAGTTGTCCTTTGCTGCGTTTTATTTCCCCTTTTAAAGTTTCACTGTTTGTCTTAAGGCACAGATTCAAAACACTGCTTTTCCACTTCACACATGTGTTCTTTTAAAAGATTTGTTTAGATAAGGAAGCCAATGCTAAGTGTTCTCACTTGAAAGAAATTAAATATATAGAATGATAAGCTGCTGCTAAAATATATAAAAAACACTTAAATTAATAATAAGAACTTGTTCTGAGGCAAAATTCAATTTTACTTCCTATTATGCAATCTTTGCATGTAAAGTTGCTTTAATGCAAAATAGCAGCTCATCAAAAATTCTGTTTTATTGGTATCAAAAATTTATGATATCCTGAGGCATGAGGGGCAGAGAGCAAGGTAGGAAAGCTGTGTCCTTTTACCAAGTTTAGTGCTTTCTTTAAAGAAACATCTCAAAGTTATTTCTCCTCTGTTATTCCCCGTTTTTGGAGGCAGTCGGCAAAGGTTTATACCAGGGAAAACTCCACTGACAATGTCTCTGTGCAGCTCTAACAGACCGCTGTGTTAACTGCACCCTCTCTGCAGTCTCCTGCATTCACTGCAGTGCTCGGAGATACTGGGACATGTCCACACAAATGCAGAGGTGGGAGCGTTTCTCTACGCTGATGCTTTTGTTTAGAATTGCAATAATGCAGAAGTATTGCAAATATACTGTGCCGTGTTTGTGCCTGTATTTGACTGTCGAAGGCTGCAACCTCCCGCTGATAAAATGTAGAGGTCTGATTTTGCTCTAGCCTGGGCTTCCCACCACTGAGACCTCATTTGGCTCCAGGAAGGAGCTCTGGCTTTATAAAGGACATTCAACACTCAGGTACAAGGGCATTTTGTTTAGTATGTTTTTCTTCTGAAACACTCGTTGCAAGAAATCAGTGTCAAGCATCTGAAATCCGCATTTGTAAAAATAAACAATGCTTACTCCTCCAGCAGAACTTCAGGCAATTTATTAAGGGAGGCCACTGACCTTTACAGCTGGGGAAACTGAGGCACTGTGAGGTGCGGTGACCAAGGCATGGCCAGGCTGTGTGACCACAGGCTGATGGCAGGGCTCAGCCTCACAAGTCCCTCTAGGCCGAGCTGCTTCTGCTCCCGCCTCCTCAGCTGGAAGCAGAGAGTAAGATAGCTGGAGGAGGGAAGGCAGCACAAGCCCCTCTGCTCCTGTGGTTTTATGGGTCTTGTCTTATTTACTACTGAATGGAGCAGAAACTTTCCTGCTGGTTCAGGGGGCCCATTCAGAAAAGAAATTACAGAGGGCAATAAACCTGCACCTTGGACTTGTGCTAACCACTTCTTCCTTGCCCTTATCCTATGGTGCACTTACTACCTGAAGCCTCTACAAACAGCAGAAAGGGAACATGCAATTATAAACAGGTCTCAGAGCCAGCACCAGCCCTCTGGATCTGCATTTCCCCTGTATTTAAGGCAGCCAAGGATGACAGGCAAAAGGGATTTGAGTCTGAAGTCTCTGCTCATGTCATCCTAAAGGCAAGCTTTCACATTTATACTTTTGCTTATTGTCCGGCGACATCCAGCTCCGTATGTCCTGTTAGTGCTATTGCAGCGCTGCTGTCAGGTCTAGTGCTGAGGTCAGGTCTGTGCACTTGCTGAGCCTGATAAACACTGGGTGCATTCAGGATACCAGAGAGGACTGCTAAACTCCCTTTGACATGGGCCATCCTCATTTTCTTTGTCAGCCTTGGCCTGTGGATCAAGCATTTTATTCTGGGTATTGCAGTGGCAACGGTCTGCGAGAGCATGTGCTGAGCTCAGGGACTGGAAGAGCACAAATTCATTCGGTCCAGCACTGGTTTTGTGGAGTGACGGGTTAAGCCATGCCATGATTAAAGGTGAATCAAGGATGTTAGCAGAAAATGGTTTTGGAAGGGCAGTCCCAGGTCCTCACTTAAGTCAGGCACCCAAAAGAAAAGGTATTAAATAAATACCGATGAGCCTCTGGGGCTGCGTAATCAGTGACTCACGCCTAAGTCAGACAGACAGACAGGAATCAGGATAATAACAGCTACCGTGAAAAAAATGTCTACGGCTTTCGGCTTTGCAGTGTTACCAGATCTCTCTCATGCAGTGATTTCTGTCTTACTCTGTGTAGACTGCAACCGGCAGGTGACAAAACAAAGAAAACGACCCTTTCCTGGTAACATTAAACAGCAGATAAGTTTAAATTTGAAATAACCAGATATTATAGTCATGTTACTCAGCTCAATAATTAATGGAATAGCTTGGACATAATTTAAAACATAGCAGAGGTATCAGCTGGTCTCTGCTCCAGAATCTAAACCCAAAGTTCCTATTAAATAAACTTTGTATCTTTTAAAGGAAGCCCTTCTCCATAATCTGTTTTCAATTGAACACTACAGTAAATGTATCAAGATTACTGGATCACACTGATGGTTTAAAGGTGAGGGTTTTTTTGGTTTAAATCTTCGGTGGTTTAAAATAAAAGGCATTTCTGGAGGAGCTGCTGAAAAACAAAAATACCAGAAAAAAAAAAAAGAAGAAAGGAAGAAGATAAAACGTGGCACTGTGAGGGTTAAGCAAGGTCCTAGGATCTAAGTAAATATTTATATGAGTGCTCAAAGAGGGGGGAAAAAATCTCAATATAACCAAATATAAATCACGGTGCTTTATGTTAGCTGTCAAATTATTCTAGCCCCTTGCATTCCAGTACTTGCTCTACTGGTAATGTCACATAGAAGACGTGGGCTTATGCCCTGGTGCAGGTTTGGCAGGTAATTAAAGTCCCTCACAGGGAGGTTGACACAGACTCCCTCCGATCCACTGAAAGACAAACAACCTGTTAACTGGGATGGCTGTGAGTGTGCAAACCTATCTGGGAGCAGCGATTCTCAGGAGCAGGGTAGAAAAGCCTGATGCTGGTGTGCAGCTGGGTACCTCGGCTCCAGCGTGGGTTAACTCTTTGGTGTCTCTTGGCTGGTTGCTCTTTGCAGAGGCAATGAAAACTGGACAGTGGCAGAATCAGCAGCCAGGCGTTTGTCTGAGGGGAAAAAAAGCAATGATAAAAGCAAGCCCTGAGGGCAGTTAGCCCTGGGGTCAGGTTTGCCTGCATTCTTGACCTGGGGGAGACTATTCTTGCTGGAAGCCATCTGGGTGATGCTTTGTCCTGACTCTGTGTATTGGAGACTCCAGTCATGGCAGAGTGAATTATTTCACGATGCAGCCTGTTCTCCAACCTGAGGTGGTCCTGGAGACCTCCAGCTCCTTCCTTGGGAAGCAGCCTGCCAATGATGCCCAGAGCTTGTGCCTCATGGCCTTTGATGAAACTGTCATTAAAGAGAACCAGAAGCGAACTCTGGGGCTCGCCCCCCTGTTCACTTTCATCTTCTCAGTTGACTCCCTTGTGTAAATAGGTGGGAAGGGAGCTTTTCAGATGCACCTCTCGTTTTGCTCTTCCTGTCACAGGTGTTCCCTTCTCAGTGGGGTGGATCTTTGCACCGGGAGGAGCCCGCTCTGCATAGGGAATGGGTGCAGGGCTGCAGGTTCCCTGTGGGAACGGGAGTTCCGCAAAGCCACACCTGTGTGGATGCAACCTTGGTGTCAGGAAGCCATGCCAGCACTGACACCACTGCCATGCGACACCCTCTTATTTAACCACAGAATTAGCATGGCACCAAGATGACGGGTTATTGCCCTACGGGTCTCTCCGCACACCATGCGTCATCCGTACCTCCAGCCCGCAAAGACAGAGGCTGGGGCCTGTCCTTCTCCATAAGGGTTGAATTTTGCTGTCTTTCTATTGAGCTTCCAGAAGAGAAGTCAGGCTGTATTGGGGACACGCATCTGCAAGCGTACCCCCACCGCTAGCATCATTCAGGAGCTAGTGAGCAGCCACCATCTGTTTGCTGCCATCCATTTGCCTAGAGCGAGAGCACCCATTCATATTCATTTAACCAGTCTCTCATGCTAATCTCCGTCTACATCCTTTCTTATCTTCTAGTCATATAGAAAATCAGAGAGCGAGGGCCTTCCTGAATTAGCCCAGATGCCTATTCCTCAGCTTGGGAAATGCCGGGTTGAATCCCGAGAGAAAGGAGAAAACCCTCCAAAAACTCAAAGCAAACAGAGATGAACTTTTGGAATCGCTTAGGTCCGTTTATCTGCCCTAATCAAACAGTGATTTGTCTGTCTGATAGGAGTTTAGATAAAGTTTTCAGCAATTTGCAGTAATTAAATGTGAAAGGGGAAGAAGCAGAGGGTTTCCAGGCAACATGCTGCAGAAGGGGAGTTTTGGAGGAAGGCAGAGAACCCCTTGTTAAACATCTGCCAGCCTGTATGGAAGGTAGCGGTGATTTCCCTGCTCTTACGGAGTTCCCCCCTTCTCTTCACTCTCTGCAAAAACCTTCTCTTCCCGCCACTAAAATCAGCCAGAGGAGAGAAAAAAATCCTTGGAGAGCAGGAAAATATTTTCCAAACCAAGTTATTGCCTCTGATTACAACAAGTGACAGATAGTAAAAAGAAAAAAAGTGTCCCAAGGAAAGACACTATCGCCTCCGCTGTAAGGACTTTGCTCCCGTGTCAGAATTACGCAAGCTAGAGCACAGTGCAATGCTCAGCCTATTCAAGATAGTTGTCAAGAGCAAAGTATAAACATTTCCAGCAAATGCACTTAATAGAAGGTTGTTTGCCAAGTGCTGCAGCCTCCTTTCTTGGTCAGGAAAGGAAAAGGCCTTTTTCATTAAGTGGGGAAAAAAACCCTCTCCCAATTAAAAGAAAATCCTAAACCTTTGAATGCAAAGCTTTTTCTAGCCTTTGGCTTTGTCACCCATCAGGTCTAGCAGCAACATACCCAAATTCCACTAGAGCCCCCCTCTCCCCTCCGCCATGTACTCTGTTTTACACACGTAAGCTGTGAAAGAACACCTCCGCTCACAGACGGCCCTCAGCTGATCCAGCAAATGGATGTTGTGTGTGAACCTGTGACTGTGATCCAAATGGGATGCCAAAGAAACAGAGAGGAGCCCTTGCTGTGCATAAAATATTACCATGTTCCTGGGAGACTAGAGTCCGTGGGAATTTGGCCATTGGACTTTGTTGGGGCTCAAGGTTCACCCCAGCCTCTGAGGGGGGTTAGGTACCTTCTGCCAGGAGATAGGTGAACAGTGGAAAGAGATACACTGCAGCAGCAATTAAGCCATAATCGGTATCTGCCTTCGGTTGAATCACTTTGCTCCACCCTGAACATGCAGTACAGCAGGGCTGGAAGCTCCTCCAGCCAAGAACTTGGGACTCCAGGGAAGGGGTGTGTTTGTTCCTCTTCTGAGCTACATACTTCATTCCAAAAGCAACCACAGTTGTCTTGAGCTACTGTCGCCAGTTCAGTATGGCTTCAGCAGGAAGCAGAAGCTTTCTGTGAATGAAAAGAGTCTGAAGATGAGGCTTCTGTTTTAATTAACTAATGTACCCTATAGATGCATTCTTTTTTCTTGAAATCTCAGTTGGTGTCTTTAATTGCTGTTCTCAGTGACATGGTTTAACTTCCCTTCCCTGGATTGCACTTGCCTTTTCCCAGGACGCTCTCACTGAGAACGCCCACGAGAGCCCACTCTTGCAGCCAGAGTGCTGGAGATGCTGCTTCTCATTAGGGAACTTGCTGATGACTCCAAGATGACTACAGAAAACCCTGCCTGACTGCATGCCTCCATGCTCCCACATAATAGAAATGTCGGCTCTGGAGGTCTCCCATACGACCTCCTAATCAAAGCAGGACGTTGCCTGACACTAGATCAGGACAGCCATGCTTTGCCTCAGCAAGTCTTGAAAACCTCCAGGGGTGGAGATCCCACCACCTCTCTGGGTGTCCCACCCACATTCTCTCAGTTCTGTTTCTAGGAACTTACCACCTCCAAAGCAACTCTGTTCTACCAGCGGGATGATAACTTCAAGATGTTTTGCAACTTACCCCACCCCCTGTCCTTCAAGGACCTGATGACCCAGAAACCCACAAGAAGTTGAACACCTGTTATGGGAACTAGGAACGTAAAGTATTCTGTTTAGATCCTCAAAATCGCCCCCAGACTGTTCCTCAAGCTTACAGGCTGGAGGCACCTGCAGTATTAGCAGTAAAGTTCTCCGGGCCCTTGAAGTTCTGCTCCTGGGACGGCCAGAAGCAGCTTGGTGCTTATCTCAAGCTTAGGTCTAATTCACATACATGAAAATAAGGTGCTATTCTGCCTCTCCCAGCTCAAGGCTCAATTGGCTGAGGTGTTGTCAGAGCATTCCTGTCAGACCTACCTGACATTGCAGCAGGGTTGATGCACTGCGTGCGTATGGAATGTCCCACCCACTCGCCTCTACAGGAATGTTTACACGCTCTTTCATTCCCTCTGGCCCAAGTTATTCTGTACAAAGAAGAATAGCTTTGACAGAGCAGAGCAGGAAAGTAATGGTGCCAGGCACCTTTGGGAACGGGTGCTTGCACCTTTGGGTGCAGTAGCAAACCCAATCCCCGTCTCTTGCCCACTGGGCAGGCAGCCATTGCTGGGGCCTCTGAAAGAAGCGCTTTGGAAGCCTTCCCTTGGGAGAAAATTCTGCGCGTCACAGGGAGGCAGATGCCAATACAGAACTGAATGGGGTGGATAATCCCCACGAGAGCAGGATTTGAATCATTGCTTTATTTCTTACTAGCCAGTGTGGACGGCGTGGCTGTTCAGCTGGTGATGGGGCTCATAGAAAAGTCACGAGGATTACACTGAAAACAGCAGCGTCCTGGGATTTTCGGCATCAGTTAGAAACTTCAGAGGTGCTTTGGTTGCCATCAAGTACACACAAAGAAAAAAAAATCCAGCAGAGGAAGGACCCACTATCTACAAACCAGAGGAAGGCGGAATTCCAGTCTCAAACCAGAGGCACTTTTCCATAATGATAGAACTAAAATAACTGGTGATTGGAACAAGTCATGAGGGCTTGCAAAGGTGTATTCCACTGCTTGGAAATTGATGGGATATTTTTCCAAGAGTAGTTTTAATCAAATTAGGAATGAATCCAGACATGTCCTACGGACTATTATATATGTGAAATCAGATTAGATGGTCACAGCAGTTTCTTCTGGTCTTACAATCAATGAAAAAAAAATGAAATTGTGGTGATAGTGAAACAGTGAAGAAATATC
>NW_010394841.1:8005-39812 GCF_000710305.1 Buceros rhinoceros silvestris
CTGCTGAACTAGCAGGGAGGCTAAGGGACATATGAAAATATTATGAATTCTCAAATTTATATAATAGATTGCATTCACTTCAGCAAGAATTCCACCATTGTTATTTTTTTCCACATTTAATTTAAAGAGGCAATATCCTTTTAAGCTTTCATTCTGCAGCAGGGTAGATTAAATTTAAAATAGAAAAGTGCTGCAGAATAGATCTAGGGATGTTCAGGGCTGGAGGACAACTTAATGAAGCAGAAACTGAAATACCATACGTCTCCAATAGCTTTAATTTATACAAATATTATCTTTGTGTCTTTCATAATATGATGCAGAGCAGTTCAGAGTACAGTGTAATTCCTTTGCTTTTCAAGATAATTTTACCCAGTTTAGTACCTGGGTTTGAAACCAGCCCAATTCAAACCAAAAGAGCTATAAAGATTTTTTTGCTCTAATTACTGAAACAGGCTTGCACATATAAAATCAGTTTAATGGTTGGAAAAGGCGGCATGGTGTATAAATAGGGAGAAGTACCAGACCACCTAGAGTCCAGCCCTGCCACAGGTATTCAGACTGGTCAGGGCTGGCAGACGACATGGTGTATAAATAGGGAGAAGTACCAGACCACCTAGAGTCCAGCCCTGCCACAGGTATTCAGCCTGGTCAGGGCTGTCAGACGCAGACCACTCCGGAGCAGCGCAGAGCTGGCCTCCTGGGCCATGCTGTGATGGAAACTGGGAACCCTGCTACTGGTGTGCTTGCAGACCCAGCACATCATGCTTCCAGCACCTTGGGTTTGTAGGACTGCACCAGGTGCACCTTTGCAATTTTTTGCCCTTTCTTATTCCACCCCAAGCTCAGGAAGCTGGTAAATGGGACTGTGCCCCAAACCACTTGATGATGGCAATGGCGCTGAGAGCAGGAGCAGCAGTAGGAGCGAGCTGTGGTTGAACGTGCACTTGAGACAGGTTTTACTCCTTGCTGGTGGAGGATTGATTACATGCTGGCGTAGGCTCAGAGAAAGGTGAGGGTGCAGTAAGGCCAATAACCCCAGCACCGGGCCAGCCAGGGAGCGGAGGAGCCGTGTCTCTGAAGTTGGTGACTTACTCTCTGCTGTGATCCCTGGAGGTGTCCCCTTCCCTTACCAGGCTGAATGCAGAAGTGCTCAACACCCTCCGGTCAGAGGTAGTATAACTTTTGATGTACTTGACCTCCCGGATATTTCCGGATGTCAGTGTATCACTTGATATACCCTGCAGCACACCAGACCCATCTCTGCTTCTACCTCACTGCACGGTTTTGGTTAAAGCAGCCTCTTTGTGAATTAATTTTCATTTCTGAGAGAGAGATTATGTCACATCTTTTACTAATCTCTGAAAAGGACTTTGAAACTTTTATAGCAGGTATCCAATGTCTAGCACCTTGTTTGTTCACAGGTGTTTGAATCTGCTCAAGACATGTAAAACTGGTCTGTTTTTCTTTTCACTCGATGTGTTAGAAGTGGGGAGAAAGGGAGAAAAAAACCGATGTTGCTGGAAGACATCTTCATTCTGAATAAAAATAGAGTTCATTAGTGAAGAGGGTTCATCTTTTCTTTTTTCTTCATAATGCACATTTTCGTGATTGGTTACAAGTCTGGCATTGTTTTTGCCTTCACATGCTGCCAACACTTTTCTATGATCTTAAGTTTCCCCCCCTATGGAAACCTCAAGAAAAAGAATTCCATGTATTACCCTGCAAGTATTTGATTGGCACATAGATTAATGTTGCACAATTAAGGAGTGTTATCAGGTGAGTGCTTCAAAAATCACAATATTTCACAAGCAGGCAGGCTTCCTGACACCACGGTAAGTGGAAATACTTTATAAAAATTATTTAGAATCATCATCTATCATCATGAGAAACCTTGTGTTGTGCTAAAATAATTGACAGGTTGATAGCTGTGAAATGTTTCCAATCCAATAAAATACAGCATAGCATTTCCAATAACAACACTGATACACGAGGAGTTACAGTGGTTACCAATTTATTACACAAAAATGATGGAGTTCTAATTTGTGAGCAACTGGAGTGTATTTCAACTCTGTGATCAGTGTCCTTCAAACCATTGCTAATCCAGTCGTTTCATTCATGAATAAACGGGCCATGAATATGCATATTAGATGTCGCAGAGCATGGGCTGCTCAGCCACCTTACATCCAGAAGGTCACGGACATAAATCCTCTTAGATGCTAAATATTCCCTCTGCTTTGGCTTGGTATTGAGCAGCTCCCCACTTCCCTAATGCCATTAAAGAGAGGCGCAATTGGGTAGAAACTTCACGTATTCACTCCCCCGTGGTTTGCGTGGACGAAAGAGAAGGTAGAATTAAAAGGATGGAGCTCAGAATGAACCCGCCAGGCACTTGCAGGCAGTTCATCAGTCACTTAATGTGAACCTAACTGCCCTGCCTCTTCCAGGAGCCCTGGGCAGTCCCACGGCTGGCATCGGGACTTGCTGCACTTGAAATACTCTCAGGGATCTTCAGATAGAACTCCCAACTGCTGCACCATCTGGCCCCCTTGGTGCCGGTGGACGAGGTCCTGCGCCAGGCAGTCGGCCTGGGGCTGCAGGCCAGCCCGGAGCTCCAGCCAGCCCTTCTCCCCTGCCTCCCCCTCTTCCCACTTCCATGTTTCCTACTCCTCCCTCCTGAGAAGCTTGCAGGCAGTGTGAGGGGTATGGGCTTCTCCTCTTCTTCTCCTCTTCTTCTCAGAAAAAGAGTTGGAAGATGCCACAGCTCCTTTGCACACTCGTTTCCCTTGCAGCTTTGGAGTTATTTGGGCTAATTCTGATCTCGATATACAGAAGCTGACATTGATGGGTGTGTGTGTGTAAAGGAAGGAAAAAAGCTTCTGCTAGCATTAAAACAACCAGAAAAAAGTAATAGATGTCCCTGATTCAGACCTGTCCTCTGCGCTACAGGAGCACTCAAAGCAACAGGCAAACTCTTTTGCTTTTTTATGCAAATTTTGTTTAAAGGAGAAACACCTTTGAACTGTGCATTTTTGTTTTTTTTTTTAAACATTTTAAACATTTGTTTTAAGTGACCATCGAGGCATTTCCAGCAAGGTTCAAGTATCAGGGATTTCCTTTCCCCACCCTGTCCTCAAAATTAACAGGAGAAAGAAGGAACATAATATCCTAGAGTAACAATTAACCTTCAGCATGCTTGCTTGTCACACAGCACATGCAGATGCAGGAGGAAGAAAAGCTCAACTGAAGGCACACTGAAGTACTGTCCTTTCAGATTCTGACTAGAGGACACAGATTTATCAAGGACACTGTTAAAAAACTGGACCCGACTCTGCAGCAGGCTCCTGTGAGGCACAGAGGTAGATGTGGTCAACCTTCTCCAAGGCCTCACTACAAGACAGGAACTTTCAACAGGAATTTTCCTAACTCCTGGGTTATTAAAAAAGCATGTGTAACTATATATATAACTACATATATATAGTTATATTTAAAACTGTTTATGTAACTTTATCTTTAACTACACACGTATACAGCTATATATACATAGTTATACATATAGTCGTAATGGACATCACTGCCACCCCCTTTGCAGCTACCTGGCATTTTTACTAGATAAGCTCCATGAACTTCAAGAACTCCCAGCTGGACCCAGAGAACGTTGCTCAGTGTTTCCAGCACTAACCTAGGAAGGATTATCAATAGCTCTTTTGCATTTGGTTCCTGCACAGTTCAGCAGAGAGAGCTGGGTCTGGAACTTGGGGCCGGTGAGCATTCCCTGCCACCTTCTCCACGCAATGTTGCTCTGCTCCCCAGCAGTGAAGACTATCCAAACTGTAGCAGTTCTTGTCTTGTTTTTGTTTTCAGAGACATACTTTTTTTATCCCAGGGTTATGTACAATTGCTCCAAGAAAAGAGGTATTACAGTAGCTCATTGCATTGTCGAGGTGGTATGCAGGATTGGATTATAATTTCCAGGGGAAAGAAGCCCAGCACCCATCAAGAGTTACTCAAGCAGATTAAATATATCCACTTGTTTAAAATCCAGGCAGTGGGCTGTTTTTACCACCCCGTGAAATAAATCTGAGCAGGTCAGGTTGGCTTTTAACCCCCCCTTTTCTTTCCCCAACCTGGCTTAGACAGTTTCACTCAAATATTTTCTTTCACATGTTGCTGGCAAAAGCATCAAACCCCTGGCTGGGCTTATATTACAGCTGACAAATCACAGTAATTCATGATCAGAGCTACTGTAGTTATTCAGAGCAACTACTGCAGCCACGGGGGCCGGGAGCGACTGGCTGCACTGCAAAAATTACCTGCTAGAATTTCTTAGAGCTGCCAAGTAATTTAGGTTAACAACTCTTTTCCTTAAAGAAGCGCCTTGCAAAGAGGGTACCTCATCTCTAGATCAGTCCCAGCAACCAGAGGAGCAGGATGACTGGGATTAAATTGGCTGCAGAGGTCTATGATGTTGAGAAAGTTGTTACAGTCAACGAAAAAACCCCAAAGCTAATTGAACAGTGCTCCAAGCATCCCTGGTTAATGGAGAAGGTTATCCCTGGAAATGATAACAAATAGGAAATACCCCACTCTCCAGCCACATGGTCACCTGCTATAATCCACTGGTGGGGATGAACGGTTGCAGGTCCTTGTGCAGGGAGGTGCAGCACGTGCAGACCTTGCTGCCACGGCCCTTTCACAGCTTACAAAATTACACTTTTTTTTAAAAATAGTGGTTTAAATTCCTTGACAAACCAGTGCTGGAATAAACCTGAATAATCTGCTTCTAATGAAAAGTGAAACCCTCACCATTTCACGTTACAAACCCCAGTTCTGCTCAGGAGAAGTTTCAGGGCCTCTTTTTCTAAATTTAGCCTGGTTTCGGAATTACTGGAGGACAACCAGTCACAGCCTGGATTCCTCATTTGATTTTACCCTCTTTTTAAGGGTTCCTTTATTTGTCTGCAGTGTAGAAGGCAGTTTAAAGTTGATGTATTTCAATCCTTCACATTTGAAAACCTCAGTTTTCAACTGGCAGCTTCTGGCTTCTCCAGGTGTTTCCAGTGCCTTTACAAACTGGTGTATCGTCTGATAGACCTCACCTTCAACGGGTGAGGTCTCTGTTGCGGGGCAACAGAGCTAGTAGTGTTATTCCAGGACATTTGCTGCATGACACAAGGATCTTTTGTGGGCACTTTGCTCTTTTTCTTTCTAGGATTCCTTACTCTAAAATAGAAGTGACTTTAGAGAAAAGAAGTACAAGACTGCTCTTTGTGTATTCAGCTAGGGAACTGTCATGATTTTATGAGGAGTCTCATGATACTTCGTATTTTTCTTAAAATCCTAGACCTGAGAGTCATATGTACATACCAGAGTTTCAGCATTAATTAAGAGACGGTTTCCAGCCTGCGTGGATGTGACAAAAACCTGAAAATAGTGAACCCTGACAGCAGAAGAGCCCTTTAACTGCTTTTTGAAAATCTCATGTTTTAGGAGCAAAACCTCAATTTCTGGAGGGATAGGGAGGTGTGGAGGCAGGGGAGGGAGGAGTCCTTTGCCCAGCATCGAGCTACGATACCTCTGCCACTGAAACTCACCCTCTAGAAACTCAGCCCTCTGTTTTTATTGTGTTAGACTAACTGGAGTCAGGGGCTGTTCAAACCCTCAATAGGAAATGAGATTTGGGGAAAACTCACGCCCAGAAGACAGGATTAAAAGGAGCTTCCTTGAATCTCAGCCCATCTCTTGCAGGCAGACTGTGAAAGTTTCAGGTGTGCTAAATTCTATTAAAAAAATTCAAGCTCCAAAATGAACTTGAGCGGAAGCAAAATACTGTCTGTTACTCATCTGACAAGTTGAGAAAGGAATCAGAGGGATCCCAGCTGCCTGAAGGTCAGGCTCAGATTTATCATATCTGAGGCGTTACCAGCTGAAGGGCTGAAACCACCTTTCAGGCTGCCCCAAGCCACTGAGAATCTCTCTTTAAAGTCAGATGCTGCCAGTCTCTTCTCCTGTAGTTAGGCTTTTCAGGACAAGGATTTTTTTGGTCGATATGGAAGGCCCTTTCCTTAAAGCTCCTACGGAGAAGCAGAGCAGATAATGCAGATGGCAGAAGAAGCCTTGCTCAGCTCAGTGTTCTCTCCTGTGTTGTAACAGGCGTTTGATAACAAAGCAAACCTGCATAAGCAAGTCAAAAAGAGTAATCCACTTAAGTTGGGTGGTTTCTGTGGTGCAATCCAGTGTAACACTGCTTCCCCTCTGGCAGTCCTTGCTAGAATCTAAGACACGTTATAAGTAAAACAAGTTTGTGAGGCTCAGACAAGAGACCACTTCGAAAAGTAACTTGTGCATGCATGACTTGAAAGGGCAAGAAGAAAGCGCACTTAGGACACATTATTAGAGGAGCTGGCAGCAGGTAAAGGTCTCCTTTCCTGTTTTAGCTGGTTTATTACTAGTAGGACTGCAGCACCTTCCATGTCAGCTGTGCATTGGGACTCCACTAGACCCGACATCTAGAGATGTTCCTGGTCCTAAAAAGCCCATGTGTGGAGGGGCTCTTCTGAGCCATGCAGATAAAGCAATTTAGTTCTCCAAACGCCTGGCACCTAGTCAGGGCTCATCAGGGAGCCCCATGTCTGTTCCTCGCTGGGCAGGAGGTACATGTGTGAACAGACACACTGTCAAACAGGGACTGGGAGGCACCTGAATGCAACTGCAGCTGGGAACAGGACAGCTAAGCACGGCCTCTGAAACCTTGCAAGGTACAAGTCTTCTCTCCACACCTTCCTCTGTTACACACTGATCCTAAAAGAAAAACCTTCATTTAACTTTTCTGCAGGCAGTCTAGGGTTTTGCAAGGACAGGTTTGTACCAGACATAAAGCACCTGCTGTAGCAACTTCTCAGTCCTTTGCAGCTTCAGCCTGGTCTGCCAGAGCCCACGCTCCGGAGCTGTAATCACGGTTAAGCCACACAGAGCTGCTCTGCAGTGCACACAGACGAAGCCGTCGAGCTGCCTCTCACACGGCACAGTGTAAGAGCTAGAGCTGCCCCCAGCATTGAGCAGCGAAGGCACTAAATCTTCATCCTCCTCAGGTGCCTGCTACTACAGGGCGAACGCCATGAAGCCATTACCTTTGGAGGAGCTTGACCTACTTTGGAATAGGGATGTCAGAGTTTGCATTCTTCCTTCCCACTTTTATTAGCCACTGCTTATGTAGGGCCTCCAACACCACTCATTAGAGGGGTGGTAACAACCCAGCTAGAAAATACTTCACTGAGATCAAAGCATCATGCAAAAATCCCATATTCAGTCTATTTATTAGAGATCAAATAACATCTATAAAGCATATGATTCTTTTTTTTAACGCTACTGATCTTACACTGAGCAGCTGCTTATTTCCTGTATTACAGAGATCCACCTTGCAACTACAGGGCGCTGAGGAAGAAAGAGCAGGCATGTTTCACATTTCTTCCTTTTTGTGACTTTTTGTTCCATCCTCCTCTGGGCCCGTGCAAGGAGGAAGCCAAAGGAGCCTGAAGAGTCTCTGTACTCTGCTACTATTTCTATTACCTCATAGCAACCAGCTGACTCTTGCTTATTAAAGCCTCTCACATGAACTATAATGACGACCTACGCTGAGAAAGAAGTTCTGGAACTATCTTTTCAAAATAAGATTTTGCTGATCAGAAGATCCTTGCTCAAGAAACTCACCCAGTTTTCCCAAGATCCCCACACCGAGAAGAGACACATGGGCTGTTATAACCTTATGGCTGCTGCAGCTGCTCGCCCTTTACTCCAACCTTGCTCCATGGACATTTCCCCCACCAGTTTCCCCCAGCCATTTTCCCCCACTAGTTCATCAGGCTGATTAAGATAAGAGACTTCCTTTCCTTCTGCTCTCCTGCAACATTTATTGCAGAATCTACAGGTAGTAATTTGGGGTCCAGACAGGCTAGAAGGATCCTCTGAAGGGTTTTACTCTCCAGCAAGGCTATGCTCAGCATGTTAAGCAGTCACTGGTGGAGGTTTACAGCAGGATTCGCCAGGTAATGTGATATGCTATGGGAAGCTTAAGACAGGGAAGGTTAATTTGGCAAATATTTTATACAGGTACCCACTGGGGAGAAACAATAGTTACAGTTAAAATACTGGCTTCGTACACAGCACTTGGCCTTTGGCTTTTCCAGAGGCTTCGGAACAACCTCTGACAAAAATCACTTGGAGAAAATTGTTTTTGAAGCTCTTTAGGCAAGAAAAATAATAAGGAAATTGCTTTGGATATCCATCTTGCATTCATACCTCAGTTTCCCATACCTAAAAACGAAAGCAATACTGTTGCTGCCTTCTCCATCCTCATTGGCTTCTCCCAGATACAAGGCGCAGGGTGGGGAGTACCTCTGAGGGCAGGCTGCACCACGCAAAGCAGACTGAGCTTCAGATGAGGTCTGCCCACACTGCTGGCCCTTGTTCTTGCCTGGTGGGGCCATGCCAGCCTTAGAAGACACAATCAGAGAATGACCGGGGAAGGACCAGCCTGGTGACAGCTGACCTCTTCCAGGCACAGGGCTGAGATGAGGCTGGGGTTTGCAAGGGCTGGTGAGCAAGGCTGATGGAGAGTAGACCCAGTGCAGCTGGCAGCGTTGGCTGGTGTTGGTGCGATGCCTCATGCCATAAGGGCTCTGTGCTTCCTGAGTCCCTGTAAGTCCTTATGCAGGGTAAGGAGCAACTCAATGGGTTTGGGAGGAGTTTGTGCATTTGGTTTTTCTTGATTCCTCTTGGGCTGAAATCCTTTGACAGTCTTCTTTGGGTAGGAGAGTAAGTGAAGCCTCACGAAAAATCTCTACTAAAATACTTCCAGTTAATCATTTTAATATATCAATTTATTGAGACATTTGGCATAAATTCTGTAGCAATTCTCTCCAAAGACTTCAGCAATTTGATCCTTTTTTTCCTAAAGCACTGTATACTTTAATTAATAGCTTTTTTATTTTAGAATAGCCAAGGGCAAGCTCCTTTAACCAGAAAAATGTATATATTGACACACCTTTAAGGCAGTAAACTTTTCTGCATATTAATATTGAAAAGAAGCTCATTAATTAGGCAGTCACACACACACACACAAATCTTCTGATAGAATAAGTGCATTGAAAGTTTTAGATCACTTGGGACAAGTTCTGCCTGGAGCAAAGCTGCAAAGTTAATGCTCTGTATTAACTCTAGCAATCAACCCCCAAAATGGCTGCATCCCTCAAGGCCAGTCATTCCATTTGATCAGGCTGCAAAGCAAATTAGCATTCTCTTTGCCCTGGCTATGAGGCTTCCTATTCTTTTCATGAATAATTTATTGGTCTCCCCCACCCAGGATATGCTTGTTTTACCATCTACCTTTTTTAGCCATGTTTGCCCCAACAAAAGGTGTCCCCTGGGGTTTTGGTGCTAGCTGGAACCTGCGCTAGATGCTGCGCTCTGCCTTGTACTGAAAAGCAGCATTTGCTGCTTGGTGGCAGGAGTTTGCTCTAGTGACTGATTTCTTTATCTTCCTTCAAATTCCGGCTTCTTTATTCAGATAAAACTGATTTTTACAGATGGTCCAGACTTCAGGGAAAGCCCTGCCTTTGCAAGGAGGCGATAGTCAGACACTGCCAAGCTGACTCACAGTAGCTGGTTCTCTGGAGGATATCTTGCAAAAAAGGCCTGGGAGTGGAGCAAGCAGTCCCACACAGGGTGTTTTTCATATACTCCGAAGCGTCGCGCAGAGGCTGCAGGGCAGTGGTGCTCCCGCGAGTGCCCTGCGGTTCTGGTCCACCAGCCGGCTGGAGGGTACCAGGGCTTTCGCACAGCCTGGGGCTCTTTGCTGTGGCAACTAGGGTTGGGGGTGCTTGGAAGGAAAGTGTCTCATCCAGTCCTGCAGTCACTGGAAATTGTCCTCCGTTTTGTGCTTTAAGTATAGCAAAAGAGCATCTGCTGGACAGCTGAAACAGTCTTTGCCCTGGAGGTTCTTCGGCAACTTCTATTTTTTTTGTTGTTTATTTTGAAGATAGCTGTAAAAAAGCAATGTGTAAAAAACAGATTGGGATGATGCTTTCACCCTCTTCCTCTCCCACATCTCTGCACTGGCTTGAAAATGTTCTTGAGTTCTCCCCACTTCTCTTTTCTAACTTCCTACTTCATGAAACCTTGTTTTCAGTAAAAAACCTGTCTGATTTTCAGGAAATCTCTCCTACAAGCTATGGAGGAGTCAGTCACTTGCATTAAGATCCAAGCCATCTTTCTCACGTATTCCTGAGCTGAATCAGTCTGTTAGTTTTGGTATAGTCCTTTTTTTTAATTTTTTTTTTTTTTTTTTTGCTCCCAGAATTATAGACAAACACATGGAGAATCAATTCTAATGAGCTCTGCTGGCCTGCTATACAGACCTGATGCATCATGTGTATCAGGTAGAGAACTGAACTTCAGACCAAAGTGAACACGAACTTTATGAGCTGTACTTGGAATACCATGTATACCTACAGGGATTTTCATGAGTTACTGCTTATTTTCATCTGTGCAATCAAGACTAAAATCAAATCTGTGTCTTCTCTTGTCCAGAGAACAGTGACATGAGAACTGGTCTCATTAGCACTCATGGGAGATGCTGGTACAACCTGGGAAGAGAACGTGCAGCTTCTGACTTCTTAAAATTTAATGACGCAGTTTATAGGGCTTTGATCCTCTAAGTTATCTTTACTTACAAGCAGGCTCATGAAAGTCAATGGGACCTATTTAGAATATAGAAAGTTAAACACAGGAGTCAGTCGGTGAGAGATCTATAGCTGTGAAACCAATATCGCCTTGTACAAATGTCATAACGTTTCCTGAAAATTAATAAATAAAGAGATTGTTTCCTTTTCACCAAATATTGGATTCTCTGTGCCCATTACAAGCGTCCCTCATGGGCTGGGGGTGGATTTCAGCACTGGAGTTGAATATATATTATTTTGTACTTTGAGCTGCTCTATACATCTCTCCTGGTGGCTGTTTCTCTTTAAAATTCTCGAGGATAGTTCAATAATCCTATAGAATTGCTATAACTGTCAATGAAGTGCCTCTGGCCATTTTCACAGGTTTTAGGCATAGTTTAGCAGTAGTTTGAGTGAAAACAATGCAGGAACGGAAGAAATATTCCTTGCCAGCTGCAGTTATGCAGTGGCAGCTTTTTGTCCTCTGTGTGTGTGTCCATTACCTGCTGTACAAGACAAACTACTAAACAAGTCAAACCAGCGCTTGGTCCCAAACCAGCTAACAGGTTTCCCTGTCCTGCAAACCTTTGAGATAAAGGATTGGCTTTCCATATTTTCCCTTCCTGTTCTATTCTGTTCTGTGCTATTGTGTCCTATCCTACTCTAACCTGTTCTATTCCTATGCTCATTGCCAAAGTATATGAACGTCTTTGCCCAGATGCTCAGAGGAATGGCCAGTTCGTTGGAATTTCTATGCTGGCAGACAGCCAGTATCAAAAAACTTCAGTCTGAATTTTCTAGCAAAGTTAGAATTTTGGCAAAGTTATAAATTACTGCAGATGGGGTCTTAAAACACCACCTCACCCCCCCTTTGGTTACCGTAATAAAGGGCAGCATTGCCTATGAATATGTGCCATTGTGCTGGGAGGTATCATAACGAATAATTAAGTCCACACCGCTGCTGTCAATGTCGACAGGCATTAGTCACGTCGCCAATCTGCGATGCATTGCCAGGGTGAGGTAGGACTGCCCTGATCCTAAGGTAAGATGCTGCGTATTCTCCCAGCTTAGCAGAAGACACTGCGACAGCCCGGGCTTTCCTGGAGCTAAGCCCTGGAACCACACCACCTGAAACCATCTGAAGGGTAGCGTAATGCTCCGGTGTTCACGAAGGCTCTATCCTCAAGCCCAGTGATCTCACTCCTTCAGTTTTCTAAGGACCAAGCCCTTTCTTTCCGCAAATGACACACCAAACAGACCAGTTAAAGAAGGTTACTTGGGAAGGTAGGACTACAGGAACCAGTGGTTCTTATGGCAGTTTTAGCTGGTTCATTACTGAAGAGGAATATTTCCCTGGCGCCTGGCAAGATAAAAAAATGAACAATTGTCTGGCAGCTGGGTGGTTCTTCAGATTTTGTGCTCAGCTAGTAACCCCAAGCTAATGATAAATGCATCAGCTCTGTTTCTTTGGGTGTCTACTTGTCTCTGCCCCTGCTTGTTGTGTGCCTGTCCTTGCTTGCCCTCGTGCCGGTTGCGAAGACACAGCGCTCAGCAGGGCAGAGGGCCAGCCCTTCCCCACGGGCGCGTGTGGAATGGCACACGGCCTTTCCCCAGTGCACCTGCAGAAAAAAAAAGGCTTTACTCGATCTGGGCAAGGCCTGTGGCTGACCACACAGAGATGAAAAAAAAAAAAATATTCTGCTTTGCTTGAAGCTTGGTATGGAGCTTCAAAGATGGTTTTAAGTACAGGACGTTGTGCTGTGCTGGCCTGGAGTTGCCAAAGCTGCTGAAGGACAGTGGAGGCCTGGATACAGCCAGAAAAGATCTGCCAAGGCAACAGAAAGGTGAAAAAAAAGAGAAAAAGGTGAAAAGCAGCGCCCACATACCACTCCCAGCAGCGCTTTTAGTTGTTTCCTTCTACTGAAAGGTTTCTTTGCAGGAGTCCTCAGAGGGTGGATCTCCAAAGCCCGGAGCAATTGCTGCATCCTGTGTTGAGGAACACAGGATTTGAAACCATGTCCTGGTACCCTCCAGAGAAGCATTAAGCACCAGCTAAGCAAACTGCCTTCCTTTGTGGGCTGCATTGGCAACCGCTGAGGACGTCTTGCAGATGTCCCTTCCATGTGGGAGTACTGCGTGGGTCCCACCTTTCCCCTCCCAGGACAGATGAGTCAACAGTAGCTCATCTTCCCAAGTCCCAGATGTCACGTCTCGCTACCCCTCTGCAAAATGGTGAGGAACTGTGACATCTCCTGAGTCATGGCACTCTTGCAGCTTGGAGCTCCCAGGCTCCAGGGTCACTGCTCTGACAATTTGGTTCTAAAGTATGGTGAGCAGAAATTCACAAGTATTTCCCCACAAAATATTTTGGAAAGAACAAAAACAATTTTAACTTTTTCCATTCTTTTGGAAGAAACTTCCCAGCTACTTGCTTAAAAACAAACAACCCCCAAAGCAGAAAACATCCAGCTTCTGGCTATTTCCAGTGTTTACAAATTGTTCTTTCAGTTTGGGGATTATTTTTTGATGTTGCTGAAAACCAAACTGTTTAGATACTTGGTTTTTTTTAATATTTTCAGCAAAACACATTGAAAAGATTTGGCTTTGTCTGAGTGTGGTTTGGGAACATTTTAAAATTCTCAAACATTCTGCAGGAAGAGAAATCCTTTTCTACCCAGCCTGCTATAGTAATGCTCATTTCCTTGCTTAATTTACCCCTTTCCTCCCTCTCATGTTTGCACTGATTCTGAATTTCTCTGGCCAGGGACTTCACCTTCCTTTACAACTGTTCGCCACGCTCTATATTAAGGGTATTACTTTCACGCAGATGAGAAGTAATGATAATGGATTTGAAAATGTATTTTTAAGTCTAAAGGCTGTTTAAGATTCCCCGTTCAATTTCATAGAATAATTAGCAGGCAAATCTATACATAGCTCTAATTTTCAGTCTTTTCTGAGGTTAATTTCCTCAGGGTTCAGTTACAGTGCTTGGTGCTTTTTCTAGAAGTTTCTAGATACCTTTTCCTTGGTCATTCCTCAGGGCATAAGAACGCACTGGCCTTGATTCTTCAGCTTGTGGAAGCTGAATGTAAAAGCCCTTCGAAAAACTCAGACCGTTAGACTCGCTTGAAACATTCAGCAATTCCAGACTTTACTCAAAGTGCTCAAGCCTAGAAATACAAGTTTTTCTCCCAAAGGAAATGTGAGTTTTTAGCAGAACTTCCTGACTGCTGCTGGTGGTGATGTTATGGGGACAAGTGCCCTTGTGGCAGTTCTTTGATGCCTCTCCTTCTGGCCCTTGCTGAAAAGTAGGAAGTAATGAAGTGCCTGAAAACGTAATTAAGACTAGTAAAATTTTGATCAGTACTTTCATTAATGCATCTTCAATTGTTTCAACTCTACCAGGTAATAAAACCTTCCAGAGTCTTTTAATTGCCATTTTATTACGGATGGAGCTGATTGTACCACCACCAGTTACAGCAGGCTGAGTCTTCACATGGCAAGAAAACGCGATTAGGATATTCCAGCTCTGTAAGACCACGAGGCACTGAGCAGCGGAACCCGGAGCAAGCCCCGTCAGCTTCAACTTGCTCAGAGTAGTTCACTAGATAACACAGTTAAAACCCCCTACAGTTAAACATAACAGAATGTTACCCTCAGTTCTAGTTTGCCAACATTTTCATGTGCCTTTGTTAACCTAATTGTTAATAATTGACGGAAAACACCCCATTGCAGCACACGGGAGGTGACACACTCGTAAGTACTCTCTCCTCGCTGGTTCCACAGTGTAACACCGTGTGCGTGGCTGCTTGTGGCTATCAGTTTCTTCCTAGTAGCTTTTGGACCTGTTAGCCAATTTCAGCCGATTTGTCAGCACATTCAAAAATATTAAATGCTTGTAAGTCTTAGGAAAATAGGTGTCTGGGTTCAGGGAAGTAATTTTGTCAGTGCTTTCACTGAACCTGCTGTATGAGCTCATGCCCTATGAGACATCAGAAAATCAAGTCAGTTCTGAGCTATACATCCAAGGGCCACGTTGGTTCTGCTGCTCACGGGACTCTATTTCTGAAAATGATTCACCTCACTCGTGCACTCCTACACACGCAGACACTTTCCCTGCTCTCACCGCTAACACGGCTTGGCAGGATGATTTCCTTCAGCTGCGCAGATGCCCTTGTGATCCTTCTTTTCGCTGTCCTGTTTATCTCTGGGTAACAGGCATCACCTCTTTGTCCTCCCCTGCTCTGATTTTCTGCCATCCAGCTCTTCCTAATATCCAGTCTCCTCCATTAAATAATTGTTCTAAGGTGCATATGCTTCCTTTTTTGTGGTGCCGTTTATGTTTTGCCGACAAATGTCCCAAAAATACTGTCGCTGCTGCTTAAATATTTTTCCATGCTTATATGTTATTACTTGATCTGTTTGTACTTCCACTTAGATTCCAGTTTGGCAACTTTGCCTCTGTGCATGTAAATTTTTCCTGAAGGCCTTTGGAGTTTCTCTGTTTAGGGTCTGTTGATTTGAAAATCACCTTCTTATCAACAACAAGATACAAGTGAAAAATTATGTTAATTCTCTGCTTCTGATGGGATGATTTATAGAACATTCCTCCTACCAGTTCATTCTTTTCCACACCTTTTTTCCTCCAGAAGAAATGGGCCAGAGGGCAAAGGTACAATCCGGTTCATGGCCGAACCTCCCCAAAGTGCAGTGGTGTGGGTAAGTCTGTTAGAGACACGGGCGTTAACTCGGCTACAGGGATCTCTGGTTTATTTTTCCCTAGAGCCTGGGTGACGTTTCCTCTTATTTTCTTCCCTTTCATGTTTTTATCCTGCAGTTTGAGGTAAAATCATTCTGAAGTCTCACATGCCCTCCTTGTCAGCTCCATTCTCCACCATCTCAGCTCGTTTAAATGTTTCACTACTCAGAAACCCACTTTCACCTCACTAGCCTCTCTCACCTCTTCTGCACAAGTCTGTGACCTTCGGTCCCTCTGGCTTTCATCCCTCACCAGAGATTGGTTGCGTCTGATGTTGAAATCTTCTCTGTGTGCACACCATACAAGTGTTCCCCTTTCCAAGTTGTCATGGTTCTTGTGTTGTAAGAAAACAACCAACCATGTTCCTACCACAAATCACTATGAGGGCAAATCACATTTAGGGCAACTCAGCTTCTTTATCTGAGATCAGATCAGGACCAGAAGTAAAAAACCTATGCCACAAACTCTGAATATTGTGTCAAGATGAGGAAGCATCAAGCAGATGCACGATTTTATTCCACCTCTATCTCCAGTGCACATGGTCTTCATCATACTCAAGAACTTCTCAACACCCTGTAACGATCTTCAGTAAAAGCCATTAATATGCACAGGAAAAGACCGGGAGACACTGAGAGCTCTCTTTGATGCTGTAGGTCTCCTGAGCAGCCACTAATTTAGGTTAAATGACCAAAACAGGCATTCATTGAAAGATGACAAGTGCTCTACTGCAGAAGAAAGAAAAGAACTGCACATGGTACCTTCTCCTCTGACCTTGGGGAAAATCTCCTCTTGAATCCAAAATAAAGGAATCAGCTTAACTTTACATATATACATAAAAATGCTTGTGTTTCTGAAGCAAGACACACAAATAGAGGGAAACTGGGGATTTTTATTTTAATAGTCTTTGGATAGGAACTCCTCTCTTGAATTTGCAGAAATGGACTCAAGAGAAGCTGAGGTTGCAGCGTCCTGAGCACCCAAATGCAAAGACCCATTTCTCCTTGTAGCCTTTCTCCAAGGGCAGCTTCTCCAAGGACGGTTTCCTTTTCCATGAAGCTGACTTGTATTCTGCTCCCTCTGCTCTGGGATCTGCAGGGCTGATCGTCTTCTCATGCGTCCGTGAGAAGTCCATGTTCTCAAGAGCTTGTAGCACACAGCTCCTCATTATCACCTGCCAAACTAGTGACTTACTTGCGGTGGTATTCCCATTGCAACATCGCATTGCAGTTCCCTGTGGTGGTGTCTCCAAAGAACCATACAATTGTAGTACAAATGTTTCAAGGGTGGCTGTGAACTGAAGGTGCAATGCTGGGCTGGGTTTGGCAGCCTCGCAGGTAGCAAGCTTGGGTGGGTGCGGATTTCTGCCTGAATAATTAATCCATCCCTAGAAGCGTTATTTCAGGTTGGGTGTCAGAACAGATTTTGCTGAATTTTAGTATTTCCTGTAACTTACACATCTCATTGTTGCCCAGTTTTTGTTTCCTCTGCTCTCTGGAGCAATACCACCTTCCTCTCGCTGGCAAGTTGCAGCTCTGTTAAATCTCTCATCCCATTTGGGAGTATTTTCAGCCCTCCAGCAAAGTGTTTATAATCTTGTCACCCCATGTGGTTTGATCTTCCAACAGCCAGCAAGAGTGAATACACTCGCCTTGTAACAGCTCCTCATTAAGGAAAGATGCCATATGACACATCCAATGAAAGAAAGCAATGAGTAACAGCAACATTGTAGACACATTTAAAATGTAGGTCTCAGATTCCACTGATCGTGGGTTCTGCTAAACCATTTCCATCCCAACAACCCACCCTGTACCTACAAGCAAGGTGGGAAGCGTGAGGGAAGGGAAGATACTGCGGCGGTAGACCTGAATAAATGAGATAGCTCCAGAGGCTGCTTTACACTTGCAACGTTGTGTGATGGGTTAAGAAAGAAAGAAAAGAAGGCCAGAAAAGTGCGTAGGTAGCACATTTCTTGTGGTAGTCAAGTGATGCTGCAGTGTTTGGAGAGGCACATGCAGTCTACGTGGAGCTTCACGAGCAATTACGAGGGACGTGGACATTCACCTCAACTGTGAATGCAGTTGCAATTAGTAAGGTGAAAGTGTGGCTTGAAGTTTCAAAGTACAAAAATGCCACTGTTTAGGAAAAGAAAAAGGACATTAAACTGCAGTGGTTCCTGTTTCTTGGCAGAAATGGTAGAATTTTGTCACAGCACAAATTTGTGAATTCCCTGAAGATGTGAATACCCGTGAGGTGATTCCTGCTTCTTTGGCAAAGTGACCACTTTCTGTAGACTCTGCTCTGTGAAAATAAACTGCATGGAGTAGTTCTTTCCCCTTGGATTTTTCTCACTCAGGAAACACCTATGCCCAAATCCTTTGCTGGCAAAAATCTGCAAAGCTCCTCTGACTTCAGTAATGCGTTGCCAAGTTCCTCCACCAGAGAATGTGACCCAGTATTTTGGCTGAGCCCGTAAATGGCCAATTCTGTGCTTTTGGGCCAATTGTTGGGTAGCTAATCCTCCAGCTTGCACATGCAGGCAGCCTGAGCTCTCCCATGTGAGTTTTTGACTGAGCAAAACTGTAGCCAACACAAAGTGAGTGGGCAAGCATCTAGGTGTGTAATCCAAAGCATGCAAAACGTGGAGGCTGAGTTTAGATTTTCCCCAAACGCAGCCCTTTAAATATTTTTTTTTTTTTGCGATCTCTTCTCACACAAAACCCACACACGCAAAAAACAGCTGTAAGAGAAGAAAAGACAATGAAGCGCTTTGTGGAGGAGCAGTCAGTCAAATCTCCCCCTGCACTCCCCACCCAGAGCCAGCACATGCTGGGAGTCAATCAGCTCTTAGGGGAGCACAGGGAAAACATACACCCACAGAAACGACTCAAGTAATCCCACTCCCTCAAATCCTTTAGGCCTTCCTCTCCACCAACTCCTCCACTCCAAAACAATATTTCAAACTGAAGTGTTGGCGGGGAAAAGTACCTCTATTTTCCTGGGTATTTTTTCATCTCATTGTGTTCTCCCAGAAAGACAAAAGTCATTTTTGCAGGGAGAGACTGATTAAGTCTAAGACTGTCAAAAGTGGAGCCTAAGCGGAACTTTATGTGCAGACACCTGCCAGTGCGGTCAGCGGACGCTCTGCTGTACCCAGCCCTGAAGAGGAATAAGGAAGGTTCCTAGCCAGTGGCTCAAAACCCTAAAACTGTAAGTTCTTCATTAGAAAAAATAGTTCACAGTTTTTACTTTAATTGTTTGACTCATTCCTGACAATAGCTGTGCAAACTACTTAGAATAATCTGAATTCACAACAGGCTTCTTAGAGCCCAGTGTGTCCAGCAAAGCCACCCCTGGCTGACTCCACCTGCAAGCACTTCTCCCGACCTCAGCAAGCTGGCCAGCCTGGAGAGGCTCCCGCTGCTTACTCACAGTATTTTCTTTACTATGGTAATGATGCAATGGCACAAAGAATTAGGAGCCATGGAACAAATACCTGTGAAATTGGGTGTGCCTGCTAAGCACTTCTCAATGCTCTGAAAACGTGTTTGAATTGCTCCTGGAAGCAGGGTTCCTTGTGGATCGATCCTGATTCTTGGCACCAGTTGGTAGGTGATGAGTCAAGAGCAGCCTTTTGTCTGTTATTTCCATCTTTCTTCTTCCAAGCAGCCTGGGGTCATGATATGTCCAGGACTTAAGGCCTGTTTATGAACAAAGCTCTGGGACTGCGAGATCCTTGCCTTTTGTGACTTGAAGCAAGAGCCAATGGAGGAAAAAGGCAACTTTCCCCCCACATCCAATATCTAGGGACACATCCCTCGTGGTGCCATTTCTGCCACCAGGAACAGCACAGGAGCGGTGAGTGAGCTCTGGGCCATCTGCGACCCATGAGCAAGGCACTTGTGGGCAAGCAGAAGATTTTCTGAGTCCAACGAGGATGGAATGTGACAGAGCCCCTGCACGCTGGTGATCCCAGCAAACACAGCCAGACTGAGGCTGATGGCCCGTGCCATGGTGCTACCTGAGGCTGCTTGTGCCATGGGGTCCCCAGAGCCCCACTCATCGTGGGACCCAGGAAAGCAAGAGCCATTCCTCAGCCCCCTGCAGCAAGCACAGCTTGGCTGGGGTATGTGGAAAACACAGGCCTGCACAGCATTGTTCTGCACCCAAATACATCACAGGCATTTAACAGTTCTCTAATTCTTGAGGACATATGAGCCTCCATCTTCACTGATTTGCCTCAGTACAACATCAGAAGGTGTTCGAGCACATCCAGGAGATATTAATGTGCTTCTAAAAATACTATGCCTGCCAGAAAGGGTTAAAATTAAAGTAAAGTTGGGTTTATTTTGTTTTTTTTTCTTTTGTTCTGTTTTTGCCAGAAGCAAAAAGGTACCTTGAAGGGTCCAGTAACCTGTTTGCATCTTCAGAAAATTACAGGTGTTTAAGCGGGCTGTGCTGAAGGGCAGGCTCCAAGATAATAGGTGTTTTCTACCCCTCCAGGTTCTTTCACTGCCACTGCAACTCCTCCTTGCCTCATCCGTGGGGTCTGATGGCAGATGCTCTGCTTTGCGGGAGTGGGTCACCCCGAGCCAGTTGGGCAAGTTCAGTTGCTGAGCCGAGGCTGGTGACTACGTGCTGGGATGGTTTGCTGGGGCTGGGTGTGCAGCTGCGGCGCAGGACCCAGCCTTTCCATGCACTTGCCAGCTATCACCACAAACCTGATTCTGACCTGTCCTGAAGTGCGGTGGGTACTTACCTCTTTTGCCTCGGTGGCTTCTGATTTGCCATGGTTTAGCTTCCAGCTAGTCTGCTATTGCTGGGCAAACCCACTGCAAATGCAGTCAATGAAACAGAGATGCTCCTTGCAGTTTGGAGTCTAGCCTGCCAAAATAGAAAGGGTGAAAAAGATTGTGCCTGTCTTCTGAGATAGGTTATGCCACGGATTTTTCTCCTCTACTCTCCTTTCTGCCTGCCAGCAAGACAATATCTTTTGCCAGTGCTCCTCCTCCCTTTTAAAAGATCTCTGGCACAATCCATCTGTTAGGAGAGACCTTATCTGTTCTACTCTTCCTCCCCATTTTCTTCCCTCCTGTATTCTTTAAAAATATGCTCTTGAATATTGAATTTCATCTTTAAAATTGTCCTGATGTCATGCCAGAGCGAGGATGACTGCAAGTAATCTGTCTGTCCTGGTCAGGACAGACTCCCGCTGGTGAGCCCTGCTCAGCCAGAACACCTTCTAGTCTAGCACTGCCACTGCAAGAAGTGGTTTGAGGAGAGGGGAAACTGGGGAAGGTTACAGGGAGAGAGAAGTGGCTGTCGGTAGGCTTGGGGGAAAGGAAACTCACGTCTGCGACACCTCAAACAGCTGCTGAGCAGAAGTATTAATAACTTGCAAAGAGAATAAAAGGGATGGGCAAAGCAAAACAAGAGGACCTGCCTGAATTCCCAGTCGGGTTTTGCACACACCAGCGACGATGATTCACTGTCTGGTTTTCACTTTGTTCCCTTCCTTCAGCACTCGGCAGTTTCCTAACTCTTGTAAAGCTCTGCCTGTCCTTTCACTTTTCCTGAGCCTTTTGCTCTTTTTCTCTGGTTACTTTATTAGGGATGACCCAAACTCCAGAAAATTTGGCCACCACTTTCTTGTTGTTTATTTAATTTCATTTCATTGACTTATGCTAGAAATTATTTAAGTGATTTAAATGAGAAAAGTGATAGAAGTGAGAAAAGTGAAAAAAGAATTATTTTGTCAGATCTTGCCTCACCATTAATAGGGCATTAATATTGCAAAGATGATAAAAAATGTCCTCTTGGGAAGAAACACATAGCAAAATGAAACCAGCCTACTTTATTCCTTTCCCATTTTTTGCAGATATCTTCTGAAATTAAAACTGTCACCAAATATGTGTACTGAGCTGCAGCAGGACTTGCAGTGATGCTGCTCCCTGAATCCCCATTACCTCCCTTGCCACATGGGAGTGCGGCACTGATGCAATGTGTGGCTCCCACATCTGAGTGGTGAAGGCTGCCCTGGCACTTGCACCAGGGCTTTGGCAGGGTCAGCATCTGGTCTTTTTTGCTGGTGATGACAAAAATGAGGGTCTCATAACCCTGACAGGGAAAAGAAGAGGCAGGACACGACCTGCACACATTTCTTACACTGTTTTTCACCCTGTATGACACTAAACCAAGCTGCAAGGCAGACAGGAAAGGTAGGGCAGCTGCCTACATCTGCTGGTGATGCCAGCAGAGGACAACGGAGCAGATTGTCCCTGGAGAAATCACGTCTGGGCTGTCCAAGACCTGCAGCAAACTTCCTGATTAGTGACATTTTTCCTGCAATGATTTTGCGTTAGTCAGAAACAAAACATTACCTCGTGTTTTGCTACAAAGTGGGAGGGGAGTTGGTCCCATTGTCTCACTTGCTGCAAACTTTTTTTTTTTTTTAATTAATTTAGACAAACAGCAACATCTTCTTTACAAAAATCCTCATACATTTCACTAAAGTTCACTAATTTGACCCCTGGACTTTCAAACTGAGTATTTTATCCAGCTCTTTAATAAATACAGTGCCTGGTGTTCCAGTCCACAGCAGGAGGCTTCTTCGTGTATGTCCAAATAATGCCGCACCTTTCACCATGGCAGAACTGCCCACCGCAGGTCCTGTGAGCCCCTCTCGCTCTGTTCTGGTCCGGGTGGTCCTGTTGAGCTGTTCCTCCAGTGCGTTTCAGTGGCGATGTTGGCTCCTGGGGAGGGCAGCCACGGCGAGTTGTTTGCTGCTGTCTCCCCTCGACACCCAGACAACAGCCCTGACTCGCAGACAGGCACGTTCAGCCTCAAAGGGATGGTTTTAATAAGACTTTCTGTTTCAAGGGGGAATAAAACTATATTTTCTTCTCATCTCAGCCTCTGTTTCCTTCAGCTCTCAGCAGGCAGTGGCTTGGGATATTTATTGCTCTCTGTAATTTCTTTTGGGATCCCCTTATTTTTATTTTATGTGTGGCCTAATGCAAGTGTCTCCCAATTTCTGAAGAGGAAAATTAATTTGTTTCCTCTTGATAGCAAAGTGTTTACTTTTGCCATCAAGTTGAGCTCTTGGTGGTATTCACCCTGGGCAGTGTCCTGGGCCTGCAGTCATGCAGGGACATCTTTGAGATAAGCCTTGGTGAATAATTTATATTTCAGTTTGCCTGCTGGGAGTCAAGGGGAAATTCAGTTTAATTCAAACTAAATCTCCCTCCTTCCCTGCACTCGTGTATACCTTTTTGCTGCATTTCACCAGGCTGCACAGTGGGTAGTTTTGCTGCTATAAGCCACATGCACATGTTTTTGCTTGGATGTTTTTATATGTTTGTACTCACTGCTGAGCTTGAAGACATCAGCTACTCATAGCCCGTGCAGGGGCTGCCACGGAGAAAAAGTGCTCTCAGCATCCTGCAAGACACCAAATGTGGGATCACGGGGACATAGAGGTTCCTTTGATTGCCATTCCCACTCCCACTTGCCGCTCAGCACGGCATGGCCAGACCTGGGGATATGGTTGGTGGCCAGGGGCAGCTGTTGGGAGGTGGATGGTCGCTGCGTGGCAGAGGGCAGCACCCACGTGAATGAGACAGGAATATTCTTTGAGTTCTGTGCAAAGAAGAATCAGGAGTCTCAGAGCCCTCCAAAGTGTTTCACTTCGTCCAGAGATGGAAACTGTGGAGCAATTACTG
Organism: Buceros rhinoceros silvestris; assembly: GCF_000710305.1. Classification (NCBI taxonomy): domain Eukaryota; kingdom Metazoa; phylum Chordata; class Aves; order Bucerotiformes; family Bucerotidae; genus Buceros; species Buceros rhinoceros. The sequence goes on from NW_010394841.1 coordinate 31,198, forward strand.
GCAGTAACCTGTTTCATTATGGTGAACAGAACTTGGTATTCGGCCCTGTTTTGAAAAGTGAGGAAGGATCCAACTCTATCATATTTTGCTTAGTGCTAGAGCTCTGGTATTCAACAAGTAAATGTATCGCAAAAGGAACTTTGTTGCCAGCACTAACGTGGCCTGACAAAGTTCCTGGAGCACTCTATGGGCACCACCTTGCTGCTGCTGTTTAAGGAGATGTTGCTGACATTCTTAGCCTAACAGCCTCCATGACCAGTTCACTCCTCTGTAGTGTTGGGTAGTCCTTATTTTTCAGCTTACACATGCTACTCTCTCCCCCTAAAGGATTTTTGTGCCTCCTTGCAGACCATGTTTGGCTAGGCTAGGCAGGAGATAAGCTGTCCAGGCAATGCCCGTGCAGAGGCGGCTCCCGGGTCTCCCCGGGCTCAGTGCTGTGCCAGCCCTTCCCAGCAGAAATGCAGGCTGTGGTGCACGGGTCCCACCCGTGCCCTGTGCAATGGCATTTATCCTTCCAGAGTGACAGGCAGTGTGGATCTGGACTGATCTTTTGAAAAGATAGTTATCATTTGCTGGAGAGGAATTCCTGAAACAGCAAGTGCCTCTTGCACCCCAGTTCGTTTAACTTTAATTTGGGCAGTGTCTCAGAATGACATAAGTTAAGTGGATGGAAAATCGCATGCATCTCACTTGACAGTGCTCCTCTGCTGCCACAACTGTGCCTCGTATGTCAGCAGTGCCTGGAAGTTCAGCACCATTAAACCCTCCTGTCCTCCGGGGTAACAGAAAATTTCCAGAGATCTGCCCAGTTCAGCTTCTGCAGAAGCCAATGGGATATTTCCAGGGGAATAATGCAACTTTAGTCACATGCTTTGGAGGTAGAAGATACCCAGAAGAGTTCTTCAGTTTTCGCCTTATGGCAAATTTTCATTCAAAGACACTTCCAGTCTAAACACTTCTGTTTCAGGCACTGGGCTAGAAAACCAAGACAAACTGAACTAAAGCTTCCCCAGCTGGGGTTAGCCGAGTGTTGAACTTCTTTCTGGTGAAACAGGGCAACACGTGTCACTAAATCAGTAGGTTATTTTGAATTGCAATCTACCACAGCAGGCTTGCTAAGGAGTAATATAATGTTTTCAAAACAGAGAGGCTGGTTTCTCATGTCTTTGTCAAGTTATTTACAGCAAAACCACCTTGTCTAGGTTATACAGGGTCACTGAGTGTCTGAATACCAGACAGGTGAGTACATGCGTATTACCTCCAATTATTTTTGCTCCATGCCTTCTGTATAAGGTATACTTTTACCTCAAAACTTAACCTTATCAGGTTGGGGGAATTCACCATGCTGTGAGTCAAAGCTCAGGCGAGCACCAGAAGAGATCACCCAGGAAGGGTGTGGATTCGTATCCCCAGATGCTTTGAGAACGGGTTAGGCAAATGAGGAGCACTGTACATAGTCCTGATCGTGCCTTAGGGAACTGTGGTGAACTACATGACATCTCCCTGTCCCTTTCAGACTATTTTCCACAGCTCCAAGATCAGAGTTACAGCAGAAAAGGGAATTTGGCTCTTTGAGCATTTGGTTACTCTGTGGGTTCTGAATTTACTCGGCAAAGCACTTGAGCACCAAAGATGGTGCTTGAAGCAGGCTCTTCTCTGGAATAGAGAAATGCCAGCTTGCAGCTCCAGCGAAGGTCTCCTGCTGATGACACAACAGCATCACCAAAACTCAGACGCAGCCCCCAAAGAGGGTGGACAACACCCATGAAGGCTAATAACAGGTTGAAGGGGGCTCTGCTTAACTATGGGGCCACCATCCCAGAGAGAAGCCTTTATTTTTTTCACAAACAGCGTAAGATTTGTTCCCCTCCTGTTAGTAACTGAAACATATACAGCGTTAACCCTAAGGCTAACATTAAGCTCATTGACTCATAGGGTCTCCAGATCAGGAGGGACTATTACACTCACCTTACCTGCCCCTTTGCAGAGGCCTGAGAACCTCACCCAGGTATGTCTACAGAAAGTCATTAACTTCTGTCTGATCAAGTGCAAAGCCCTCAGCTGACCTGGAGAGGGGAAAGGGAAGAGGGCAATGCAGCCTCATGGCTGGTCCCGCATTGTATGACCAGGGGTATCTCAAGGGGACTCATATACCATTACTTCTCCCAATGAATCTGTACCTGACTGTCCCATCACTTCTAGAGAGTGACAGCATCTCTCCTAGCTCTAATAGACAATGACTTATTTTGTACACTTGCATCTCATTTGTAGTTTGATTTTTTCTGGCCTTAGCTAAAAAACTCTTCGAGCAAAAAGCTGCCTGTATTTTTATCCTCAGTAATACTGGTTAGCTTTTGTCCAGCCCTCTTTATCAGCAGAGCTGAAAGCCATCTAGCCAGAGGGGCCGTTTTTCCTTCCTGCCCCTCTGGGGAACCTGAGACACCAAATAATTCAGCATATTTCTAAAAAATACAGGACCATAAGAAGTGCTTTTCATGTTCTCTTGATTGAACATACACCGGCAATAACGGCATATGCAAAGTTACCTTCCTAAAAAAATATGATTTCTTGTCATCAATAACACCATAAAAGTGGCTCTTTGGAAGATAATGCTCCATAAATCTGAACCATTCGCTCCTGCATCTGCATTTCCTTTTTATTTGAAAAGTTCTTGATAGTGAAGAAATAAAGCCTACAAATTCAAATTAATCTCTTCTCCAGCTAGCCCTCAGTAAAAGTGGTTAAATCAATAGGAAACAGTGCAATCAAAAAATAGAAAGAAGGAATGATACCCCACAAAAAAGTCATGAGAAAGGCAACTGCAGGCCCTGTGGAGCTGTAATACTGCGTATGGATTAGTCAGAAGGAGGCACAAGCTGCTAAACAGAGCACCCCCCGACCCCTTCGCTTCAGTGTACTAATTAATCAGGCATAAAAAGCTCATCAAGGAGCAGTCCAGCAATGAGAACCAGACTGAAACAAGGTTATCCTGAAGGTTAAAGACACAAGATCTTCTTTTATTACTTAAAAAAAAAAAAAAAAAGAAACTCCCTGTTGCCCTCCTCCCCTGATACACCACTCCAAGGCTGACTTAAACCAACCCCCTCTTGCAGGGGAGGCCAGATTGACAGCTGTCACTCGGGTCTTAAATCTTCTTGGGAGGGGAGAGTGAATGACAAGGCCTAATACCTTAGGCTTTGCCTTTCATTTTCCTCTCCTTTGTTTTTCAGCCTGGAGCTGTCATTGCTTTTACTTTGGTAGCCCTTGGTATTTTCCTGGCTGCTGTCTTTTCACTTAGGTCAGGAGAGCTCAGCTCTCCAGGCAGATGCCAAAAGGAGTCCCTGCATCCACAAGTGCTCAGCATCACATGAGCATGGTGGGAGCATACAAGTGCAGAGGTTTTATCCACACCCAAAACCTCAGTCTTCACCAGAGGTACTAAACACTGGAGAATGGGGTCTTGCCTTCAGTTTTGGGAAATGTTGATGACTGCATGGAAAAAAACCCCATGTATCAAATGGTAGAGTGTTTTCTGGGCCTCTGGAAGACAAACAAACTGTTGTTCTCATTCCTTAGGCCACCAGCAAATGGTCCTTGTCGAGCAGGACCACCTTGCTTCTGTCAGCATTAGGGGTGATATACACTACTGCCCTCTGCTGCCATGATCACCCAGACTTAACCACTGGCCGTGCCTTAGGGTCATGCCTGAAGCTTCTTCACCTCAAACGGGACATTTCCTGGAACAGGGCTGTCTATTAAAGGTCCTTGTATCTCGTGTGAAGGTCTTAACGGCATGGTATACAGCAGAGAAGCAGCCATGCCATGTTAGCTAGCAAGATATAACATATACCAAGCTCTTGGTAAACAACCTTAATATATCCCAAACCAGTCATTCAAATGCATTATTTTTCTTCGTAGCAGTCAGCAGTTGCTTGCAATTGTATTAAAAAAAAAAAAATCAGTCTTTGGAACGTCATCTTGTGAAGCTGCAGTAAGGTCTTTCTGGGGCTGTATTACCTAGATCTATATATTATGTCTTTCCTTAGTCACCTAGTAGGTAGAGACATGTCTTTTAGTACTAAACTGTTAGTTAGAATATGATTCAATCCGGCTTGTCACCTAAATGTTTCATGAAAGAACTACTGGTTCTCATATTTTCATATTTCATATTACAGCTCATTGCAACTGCTCTTAAACTGGGCAGTCTTAGAAGTGTAGCTAAGAGCTGGATTGGTCAGGACAGATTCCTCACTGTCCAGGGTTATCCTGGAAACCAGGATATCATGCCAGGCTCTGCTAGGTGGGCTGGAGTTGGCACTTGCAGCCGGAACTGCAAAGGACCAGTGGGATTGAATAATGCAGTCTTCCAGGATCTGGGCATCTTAACTTGTCTGCTCCTCAAAAGTAAGAACAATACAATTTATCTTGGCCTTTGATTCTCGTTTTTCTATCAGTTTTTGTCAGGTCTTGGATAATGACTTATTAAGTGTGATTAATACCCCTAGTGTGAACGGATGTTGGTATCAGGTAGTATGAGAAGGAACAGTGGCCTTAATGGAAGCAATGCTGGAGAAACTCCACTGCCCTGCAGCCCTGAGTTGTTGCTGACTGGGCTGCAAAGCTGCACTCTGCAGCACTCCAGTGCTGCTGACTGCGTTAGCCCAAATACAAATATCATTTCTTGGGTAAAGGGAAGAGGACTCAGAGTACACACTCTGTTTGGTGGCGGCTGGCATCAGTCAAGGGTTGAAGAGGCTGGAAAGAAAAAAACAATATAAACAGGCAGAAGGAAGAGTGGGACAAAGAAGAGCCATGAGGGAGGAAGTGCTAACCAAAGGAAATACAAATTAGAGCTGAAGTATAGAGCACTAAAAAGGTGACGTGGCTGTTAGTGAGACACATGAATGGAGAATGAGATAGAGCTGAAGAGCTCAAAAGTGCTTGCAGAGTGTTGAAGTACCAGGACATTCATACTCTGTGCAAGCTCTGTGTAAAGTAAAATAATATAACAGCAGTGAGCTTTTCTATTGACCACAAGCTGCTTTGCAAGAGGTGTCCTTCCATCTTGTTCTTCCACTCCTTATGCAGCTTCTCTTAATCAGGAATGAATACTCAGGTTAAACCAAGCAGGAGCTTTGCAATGTGGAGGAGAGATTATTTGTCATAAAAGCTGTTATATTTTGGCTACAGGAGAAATGAAGATAACTGAAGCATGTTGGAGTCACTGGTCAAATGTGTGTTTTCCAACCTTGGTGTTCAAGAGGAAGGTTTTTTTTATGCTGGTACATCACAGGTGCCTCACCTTTAGGTGGTCATGAAAGATTAGCAGCCGTGTTCTCTGGCATGTACCTCTCTGTGTTTTCAAAACATGGAGACCGACCAGCATGTTAGGCAGAAATACAATCACCTGCCAAGAAGGAAAACATCTGTACATTGAACAGAAAGATTTCATCACCAACAACTCTTTGTAAAAAAAAAAAGAAATAAAAAAGGTGGTGACTTACTTGGGACATGCATCCAGACACACCACCGGCAGGAGAAAGAAGGGTGTCTGAGAAAGAGAAGAACCTTGAGGGCTCAACAACTCTCAAAGCTGCAACAAAGAAAGAAGTGCCAAGGTATAGTTTTCATCCTGTGTCCTTGTCTTGGTAGGAAAATGGTGGTGACTGAAGGTAGTGAAAGCGTACCTGGACAGCTGATAAGCAACTTCATGCTAACTAACCGGTAGGCTCAGCCCAGAGGTCATAAAACCGAGTTAGTAAAAAAGTGATCAGGTAACACTGACCATCAGCTGCAGACTGGATTTGTCAAGGAGTTACCGTTATTTATTGCTATTAATAACACCATTTGCAGATAACGTATTTTGCTGTGATAACCTCTGATCTCAAAGATTAAAGCTTCCTTCCTTTTAAAGCTATTAAATATTATCTTGCTTTAAAGACATCACAGGTCACTGGCTTTTCGGGCTCTTCTGACGCTCAGCGTAAGCAGTACTGTTTGCATTGAACAGAGACCTTTCCCTCCGGACCTAAAGCAAAACCTTGGAAAGAAGGGAAGTGCTTATTCCTTCCTTGCCAGATGACCGGGTGAATTGATTTTTTTTTCTTGTCATTCTTTCTCTGTCATTAGCTCTCTGTAAATAAGCTTGGCAATGTCTCATTTTGAAGCTGCCTTTGCATGCTGAACTTCAGACCTCATGGAAAAGAGGGTGAATTAAGGGTGCACTGTGCTAATACACTGGGATACACTGAGATACACTGAGAATGATGGGTGCTCTTCTAGGACACAGTCTGCTGCGCTGTAAGAGCGACTGGCAGTGTGAAGGGCATGAGGAGAGGGGCAAGAACAGATGGGGACCAGGGAAGTCATGGTATTCCTTTGGGTGCAGAAGAAGTCTTGCGAAAGTGGCATTTTATTTTAGATACCTAAAGCGAGACAGAGTGAATCCACACCAGAGGGGCTATTCTGTTCACTTGAGGCAAATCCATTCACAGCTTTGACTTTTAGCTTAATTCTGGAGGTGCAAGGACAGCTTATATCAGACTGAAATTATACTGCTTGGTATGAGTTCTTGATCTTCTGAAGAAGGACATTAAAAGATTGCAAGAGACGCAAACATGAGCTTTTTGTTGGTTTTCAGAGAGATCAGGGATGTGCTAGTTCATATCAAGAAAGAAGGATGGGAATAAAGAAGCTCATTTACCATGTTCAGCTTCACTGTAAAGTGATGTAATTCAGTGGAAGGGTGGGATCTGAGAGCGGCTCATGTCCAAGTGTAGGAAAGCTGTAGTTCATGAAGTCATCCACCCAAGTCCTGAATCGCCCTTTCACAAAGCCCTGATGGGATCTGACTTCAGGGCAGAGCACTCTTACGAAGTACCCAAATTAAGTATGCAGCAGATACAGGCTATGACATGGGCATGTCGGCAACAGCTCTGATTAGAAAATTAGGTGTTGTTAGAGCTGTTCTCTGGCAATGAGGCCAACTGACCTGGAATGAGCCATGTCCGAATTATTAAGCTCCTCTAGTCACCACACGGGACGGCCGAACACACGGCGTCTCTCGGGAATGATCTCTGGCTGCGCTAACTCCTGAATTCCTGGGACGTGTGTGGGAGAACGTTAATTGATCCAGGCCAAAAAATGTGCCAGGGCAGGTTCTAGGAGTTTAACAATATAAACTATCAAATCCCAATGCCTGGGAATATTACCTGCTACTGCTTAATGGAGTAGCAGCAGAGGTGCAGCCCTAAGGGCTTGTGCGCACACACGCAGACACCTACGGTGCGTTTAAGACGCCTTTCGAAAGGAGCCTGGCGGATAATGTGATGATCAAGAGACTGGCAGAAGAACAACACACTTGCTGCTCCCTTTCTGAGTTGATGTTAGAGCTGTTTTCATTGTGCTTCCCATGGCTGGACATCATTTGTTTACATGTGGACAGCACCTAAAGTGCTGCTGAGAATACTGGAGATAAAAACACACATAAATATGTCTCCTTTGCTCTGCCGCATCCAGTATTCTAGGATGATAGACTAGAACAGATAGACTTTATAGGTGCATTTCATGCAATCTATGTTGAAAGTAAAAATCCACTAACGGCATTTTCCTCATGACTGTGTGTGCCAGAGAGCGTGAGCCACTGAGGAAAGAACATAGGAGGCTCATTGGTCCAGATTTCAAGGAAATTCACTTCTCCCCACAGATTAATTCTGATGTACAACTGTGGGTTTAAAATGGTTGATTCTTGTTTGTGTCTGGTTTTTAAACTGTATTTCCAGAGGATTTAATTAGATTTGATGTTCGTGATATACTATTTACCGGATTATGATAAGATCAGCTGATAAAGCTTGACATAAACTTGGCAACTTGTTTGGTGCTTTCTTAGTCTTTAGAATTTAATTATGGTAATTTCAAAATAGGATGCTTGGAAACAACATGGGGATTAAGGACTTGCTGTTGTCCCACTGGGCTCACTAAGAGTTATGCCATTGGTTGTCACTGTCGTCACCAGCTCGCACCATGTGCAAACACCTGGGATGTGCGTCCACGTGTTCCCGTTCTGCCTAAAATGAACCAAATGCCAATGACATTTCTGCTTGGAAATGATTCTCCGGAGGAATCCCACTGAATGGAGTTAAGTGACACTCAAAGGACATGTGTAGACACTCAAAAGTGTGAGACTTTGGTTTTTAAGCAATTTTCCAGGGAATCTGCATGGATATATGCAGCATAAAAAGGTTCAAATGCTCAGGGCTGGAGCAGACGGAGCTCTTCACTGCGAAGATTATTTGCATGAGTGCTGTTTTTCCACACTTCCACTCGTTTGGGGCTTTCTGTCCTTTTTACCATGAACAGCTACTTGTAGTGGAGGCTGCTCTGTTCCTCTGCAAGACATCCCAATGCCAAGAGCTAATACCCTGCAGTGTACACAAGCAAGTTCCTTCCTAAATCTACCTATGGTTAAGGATCAAAAGATAGTGGTTGAAATGCAGAATTGTTTCTTTTTATAGCTTTCCACAAGCATAGAGATCGCATCTCTCTCTGTTTAATCTGTATTTTAAGCACCTAATAAATAGCCTTGCAACCAAAGCATCTGAACACCCACGGCTCCT
>NW_010394841.1:39925-43399 GCF_000710305.1 Buceros rhinoceros silvestris
ACCAAGGGGATGCAAGTTATGCCCAGACTGGATCAAAAAAGCTCTCTTTTTCGAGCACTTCGTTGCTGATGCATGGTGCCAGGTAGGTGGAAGTGAAGCAGGAGTTTCTGAAGTTTTAGCCCTCAGATGGATTCTTGGGCCATTTTAATAATGGCCAGAAATGTGGATGCATGTGCAGGGACAACCAAGGGGATTCAGGAGCAAACATTACAGCTGGGATTTGAGGGCTTCAGACCCTTAAATGTTTTTGACAACACTGCTTCTCTCCTTCTTTGGAGGAAGCATCTGCTACAGATGCTGAATTCTCCTGCTGCACAGAAATACCCCAAGTCCAAGCATGAATCCAGCCTGTCTGAACTCTGACAGAAAATATTTCCAAAATACCTTTTTGAATTCCTTGTCCTTCCATGAGGCACTGTGTTGTCCTTCCTCCTTTAGAAGTGGTGGGAAGCAAACAAAAAGTCCTCTGCAAATCGCACTACAGTTGGTTAGAAAATGTTATGAGGTTTGACCCTATTTCTACAGGTTTGCAGATAAGCCACAGATAGACTCTCCTGGATGAGTCCCACCCTCTCCACCATTCCATGGTGCGGTAAATGAGGTAGCCTGCTCTCAGGTACTCTACCCATAGTCTACGTCCTTATCTTAAAGTTGATAATTGCTTGTCAAACTGATTGACATTCGTAGAACTGTTTTTTCCATGAGACGTTACTCCCTCCACACACACCCACCAAAAAAAGAATAGACAATTTGATTTTGTACTGTTTTTCCCCTCTTTTAAGCACAGTAACTTTTGCTGCCTAGAAGTAGTAATTACTTAATGAATAGTCCTCCATGTTTCCCTGTCAGTCACTCTCTGTAATGAACAACTCGTTTTGTCTGCTTTGTTAACAATGAAAAAAGTATTAAACTAATAATAATAAAGATTTTCTAGGACTTTGCTGCTATCACACAGGGGCCCCCACAGAACGTGTGAGTGGGATAACAAGCGGGGGAGGGTGAATTTTCTCTCTAAACATCAAACAACATTTTCTACTTTGCTTTGAACTATGTGACTATTTTCCCCTTGCTGCTTCTCCTGTATCTTCTTATCTCCAATGATCCTGAATAATCGGAGCATATTTAGGGAACCAAGTCCAGCTATTATTTGTTCCCTCTCTGTGAAAGTTTGTTTCTTTTTTTTTAAAGCCAGATCTGTGAACCTCCGTTGAGCCATCAGTATTGAGGTCAAGGCTTTTTACAAGCTAGAATTTTTATCATGAACTGGAGCCCGGAGTTAATTGTACACAAAGACACATTGTTGTTTCCATTAGGATTTACAGTACCACTGAATTTTAATTATTGGGTAACATTTCTTCCACTATAGCGCTCACTCCTCCTCCCCTTTCTGTGCCAACTCATGTTTCTTTTAGCTGCAGCAGCTTGCAATGCAAAGCGCAAAATACCCCCAATAAATAAACAAATTGAGACCTCAACTTTGATGAAACATTAGATTTGTCCCAGCATAAAACATAGGAACAACAACAACAAAAAAAGCAAAGAGAACAACTTAATGGGAGCTACAAACTGTAATCTATTGTTTCCTGCTTATCGGCACCGGTTAATTTTAAAGTTCAAAGCCCAGTCCTAGACAAGAGCTATACAGGAGGTCTTTATCATTGCTGGGATAAAACATTTGCTTCTTATTGACACAGGCTCTTGTGGCCATTAAACTGTTCTTGGATTCTTTCTATTCGGTGATAAAACAGACATGCTGAAATGATTCATCAATTGCCACGGAGCAAATGTTTCTATGGGGTTTCCATGCAAGTAAAACTAATAATTCACTCCTAGACTGTGAGTGGTTTCACAGATGGAGTGTTTGTATGACTGAGCCTTGAGCCTTTTTTTAAAAGCAACGAGCAGTAGTTTCAAAAGGTATCTAATAAACATGAGACCGTGTGTATTAATTGGCTTGGCTCTTAATTTTCCTCCTGGTCTTCACGCTTGAGTTCTGTGCAATATGTGGAGCCTCAGCTTGTGGAGCAGAGTTGGTTTAAGTAGCCCCAAAAGTATGATGGGAAAAAACGATGCATTCAATCAATAAAAATCCCTTTTCTGAACCAAATGTATAAAAAGTTGGCATCAGCTTATCACTTAGTCTCCAGCCACTTCACTCCTGTGTGTTGTTTTATGAAGCGTAGATATACCTCACATATATAAAAAGAGGCTTTGGGCTGGACCAGTGAGCTCGAAATGAATTCAAGCACCAAGTGGGGGATAACATCAGAGTTGTGGTGGATTTCCAAGCTGAAATAAACCCAGAGAAGGCCCTGGAGAGGTTTCGTGGGTGGGACGACTGCAGTGTGCACAGTGCATGGGATGGATCCCTGTTGTGTGCATCCCAGAGGCAGAGCCTTGCCAAAGGCCTGTGTCCAGTCTGCAGTGCCAATAGTCAACACGGAGGGAATAAGAAGGGTCCTTTTTAATGATTTTATGAACCTTTCACCCCCACTTACTCTTCCCGCTGTGTTCTTCTCCTCTCCCCCACTATTTGTCTTCCAGCTCCCACCCACAGCGTGGATCTGATTCTGCCTCTGGGTAAGGTGGTCTCCAGGCACTACTCCCAACTGCCCCTGTTTGCCTTTCTCTCATCAGGTCAGAGTGTGGTCTTAGGCTGTGTAGGAGGAATTATTCCCTTTCTCATATCCAGCTGACCATGGCTACTGCCTCCACGGACAAGCCAAGACTTGATCAGCAAAAGGGATGGTCAAATACTTGTTTCCCCTTAAAACTTCTTGATAATGAGAAGAACATGTGAGCTGGTTCCTGGGGAACCCCAGCAGGATCTGTAGAATCACAGCGATTCTGGGTTTACCTCCTCCAGTCCTGTAGCTCTGGACTGAGTGAAAAGCTTTGATGAGTTAGGCAAAAAATATCAAAGTCAAGGGGAAAGATAAAGGGGTCTGTACATCTACGAAGGCATGAATTGCTTCATGAGAATACACCCACCCAGCATCATCACTGCAGAGCTGGAGACCAGGCTCTTGGGCTATTCTCTTCGGTTTGTCTGTGGAGATAAATGCCTAAAGACGTTGAGGACCAGCCCCTTTCGGAGGATGCTGTTTCTTGTGCATGTTTAGGGTGTATCACATAGAAATCACACATCTTTCAGGATCTAATTTAGTTACACTCTTAAAAAGCAAACCAAAACTGATTTGCAGGAAGGGACACAAGCAACATGGGGACCTTTCTCCTCTTGTTGGCTTACTGACAACAGTGTGGGTGTGTTGAGGAGAAGCAATACCGTTCAATATTGTCCTGTCTCTCAGCCTCTGCAAGATCTGGATCCTCATTTCTGCAGCGTGCAGGACCAGTCTTGGATTCTCAATTGCTCTAGTTCTTCTAGTGTGGGAATAGAGCAGTCCTGATGGTTAAAATTTGAGAGGAGAACATAGAGAAAATCCCATGCCCTAAAGAAAAATCTTCAGCAGG
>NW_010394841.1:43510-64728 GCF_000710305.1 Buceros rhinoceros silvestris
CAGCAGGATACCAGCAGTCTGCTGTTCTCCAGGAATTTTACAGTAAACCGGAAGATTGGGTCTTTACAGTTTAATTCCTACTGATTCCACCTCAGATATAGACACCAACCTTTTGACATCCTGTACCTTAATCACCACTGCTAACCATCCTTGGAAAACACAGATTTGACTCTTGAGACGAATCAATGCCTGTCAATGTCTCTGGGCATGTAAATACACCAGTTCCTCTTAAAATCAAAAGGGAAAAGTCATGCATTTGGTTGAGATTTCTGAAACTCCTCCGTGAGGGGAGAAACCAACACCCAGCATGGGTGCTGTGCTGGAGGCTGCCTGTCCTTGCTCTCGCGGGCAACTGCAAGAGGTAATTCCGTGTCAAGGAAACAATGGGACGTCCCAGAGACTGTCACCACAGAGCCAATTAAAGAAAAATAAAATAAGGAATAAAATAAGGTGGTCACTGTGCACCCATGGCTGGGAGTAGTGGGATTGACTGCTCCCTGTTGTGGGTCAACAAAGAGCGCAACAGATGGCTGTTGGCTTGAGTCTTAGGAAAGAAACCCCAAACAGGCCCGTACCTTTGCAAGAGCTTTCTGTGCCTCAGAAGAGCGAATATGAGAGGATGGGTCATAGCTCTGCTCTGCTGCGGCATGTTGGGAAGTGATGAGAGAAGGGTTCCTGTTGTAAAAACAGCAAAATTCTTTCATCGATGACGCGAGGGCAAGACTTTAACGGAGAAGTGATTAAGGTCGCCAGCTACTCTCACGCTTGCAACAGCTCAAAGGTGACCTGGTTCTCCAAGGGGCAGAGCACGCAGCAGCACCCACTGGATGACTCAGATACTTGGAAAATGACTTTCCTCAGCTGCCAACTTTGGAGTCTTATGTTGAAACTCCCAGTTTTGCAAATATTGGTTTTGCTGGTTGTGTGTGACTCGCTGTGCTTGGACAGAGAGGCAACAGAAATAGGGGAGGGCTGTCCCAGCGTCCAGCGAGTGCTCAGAGACCAAACCATGGTCTTTGGCATGAAGATGCCTTTTACACCGGGCAAATCTGCTTGGCAGAACACTCACATTTTGTCATGCAGCGTGATGCCAGCCTTTCTCTGGTAAGCCTAGTGGCCACACATCTAACAAGGGCCTGTCTTAGCTCTTCCTGAAGAAACCTGGCTGAAAAGTGAGATCCTAACAATGTTTTGGGAGTTTCTCTTAGCACAAGTGATCGTGGCAGAGGCAACAACTCCCTGTGTAATAAAGGTGATTCCCCCCGTCGGTGGACTTCTTGCCAGAGCTCGATGAAACAGGATATGGTGAACTGACAGAAAGTGCCAGTTTTAGAGTGTAACTGAAGGGTAGTTTTCAATTTTCCACATTTGGTTGAAAAAACACTCTGAAAAATTTTTGATAAAGAAAGGAAAGAAGAGAGAATTTCCTCTTTCCTGCCTTCCCCCCTAATTTTAACCACTTTTCTTGGAATCTTTATAACTTTGGGATTAAATTGAGCTCTGCGTGTGCATTTGCTGTACAAATAATTAACAAATACTTCTCTTTCAGCTTTTTTAGTAAGCAAAAGAAAACAGAACAGGATTAACTCTGCTATCTTCCATTGAAAATGAGTTCCCCTACTGAGCAGTAAGCACAACCATGGAATACATGGTACTTAATACACTGGAAAAATATTCTTGGACTTCTACTATTTCCTAAATTATTTTGCGTGTTGTTTTTTGGGTTTTTTGGGTTTGTTTTTTTTTTTTTTTTGTTACAGCCAGAAGGGACAATCAACATAATTTCCGTATGCAAACTGGACACACATATTTTTTCCAGTAACGTTAATGAGAGCCAGGCTTGTAGAAGGAATCTAAGGGTGAGATTTCTCCTCGTTTTTTTTTTTGGGTTTTTTGGGTTTGTTTTTTTTTTTTTCTTTTGTTACAGCCAGAAGGGACAATCAACATAATTTCCGTATGCAAACTGGACACACATATTTTTTCCAGTAACGTTAATGAGAGCCAGGCTTGTAGAAGGAATCTAAGGGTGAGATTTCTCCTGCTCCTTCTCACATCAAAAGAAAAGTTTTCGTTGACTTCATTACTGCTAGGTCAGGATGGAGCAAGATGTTGGGAAATAACACTCTGAGAAGAAAAGTACCATCAGCAAGATGCTCTAGTATCATTCTCTTATCGCAGGTCGCTATCAAATTTATATAAATTTAAATCACTAATTGCACTAATATTTTGCAGAGTACCTAATGCAGCAGCTATTTAATGAAGCCGAGGACTAGTGGCAATGCAGAAGAGGAATCCTTCCAGTGTTTTTATGCAAGTTTTATCAAGTTTAGAGAATGCACTGAATTGGAAAGACTACTGCCCTTCACTAACGCAGCAATGCAACAACGAATAAATCAGTATGTCCTTCAAACTCCCAGGAGCCCCCCGGGCCTATGCACAGCATGATTGTAAGATTAAGGGAAGGAAGGCAGGGAAGTCCTAAAGATTAATCAGATAATAAGGGAAATTCCTTCGTTCTGAGCACAAGGTCTTTTCCCTCCCCAAGAACCCACAGAAGCTGCGTTGCCCCCGATTTGCAGCAGAGATAAGGATGCCCCGGCCACAGGGAGATGTACAACAAACACGGCTTTATCTCCTCCACCACACGCAGGCTCAGGATCAATAAGCAGTCATCACTTAGAGGTCTTGCAGGAAGGATCTGTGAGATGAGGCACCCCCTCGGGACCCCCCTTCCCCAGCCTTAGAAGTCCCTGGGTCATAAGCAGTGCATCAGAAGAAACAGGAAAGTCTCTTTCCCCAGGTACGAGCCTGGGTCTCGGCAGCAGCCGAACAAATGACAAAGGAGGAAAACACTTCATTTGGTCTGTGTTTGTTTTTTCTTGTTTGTAGAGTTTGCTCCTCAAAGTCACCATTGGAGAGAAGTTTCATTCTGTGTGTGCTTTCCTGTAGGCCTGGCAGGAAAACAGAGACCAAAAGAAAGGGAAAAAAAAAAAACCAAAACGCAACCCTGATGCTGGAAACATCTGGATTTTTATATGTGTTTAGCATCTCGGGAGAGTCTGTTTTTGTTTGTCCTTCGTGCCAATAAATTCAGTGCTTTTCCCTGAAATATATGGGAGCAGGAAATATATATTAAAGATAAGCATTCCTGTTTAAACTCAAGCTTGGGTTATTAACAATGGTGTGGCTGTGATGAGAAGCAGCGTGATGATAACCTTTACGAGCAATATTACGCTATCTCCCAGGCTCTGCAGAGTTAGCTGTAATCGTTGTGCAACCCAGACCATCAAAGGAAAGATGAGATCAGATAAGCAAAACACTGTGAGGTTTTGCATCAATGCTATTTAAGATATAATCATTACTTTTCCTACCTTTGCTTAAAATGAGGGTGAAAACCAATTTTTTATTTACGCACACTTACATATTATATATAGGTATATCTTTGACCTACCAGACCCCTAAAAAAAAGTATGTCCGTGTATTATACTACCTCAGGAGGACTCTGGTTAAATTGCCGGTGTCTTGGCACACAAGCAGGCAAGATGCAGCCTTCACTGTAGAGAGGAAGCCACCTGCAGATGAAAGATGTTGGAGAGGAGCTTTTAGAAAGGCAATGTCTCCTTCAAGAAACAGCCAAGAGACACCAACATGAGCAACTCTCTTCAGGAGGTGAGCACTGATCTGGAGTTTACAGTATTCCTGGCTGGGGCTGTCCTCATTCCCCAAAGGAGTTATGATCGCTGAGACCCAGAATAATCCCGGCTTTCCAAGAGGAATGGGACAGACCTCTGGAAATGCCTCCTCTGCTGCATCTTGACACTCATCCCAACCTCCACCTCCAAATAGGCAGGTGCTACAGGTTTCATATACCTGTAAGAGCTGTGAAAACAACAGCAATTTGGGTGCTTGAATCTTCTCACAGTCACACAACATCCCTTCATTTGCAAACCTCAGGGGTGATCCCATGCCCAGTGGGATAACTGGGTACTTCATCTCTGATTTCAGCTGGAAGATGTTCCTGCCCTCACTCCGCAACTTGCTCGAGGTCAAGTTTGCTTCCCATATTTCCAGCACTTCTGTTTCTGGCCCTGAGTGGAACAGACTTTCTTTTGGGTATGTTTGTACTTCCCAGTCATTCGCATGTAATTTTATGTAAACATTTTTATCACAGATCAGTTCACACAACCATAAGCTGTGTTTTTATTTTCTCTGTCAGCTGAAAGCTTCGTCTACATTGTTTTTTTTTTTCTCTTCTTGCTGCAGAGTGACTACATCAAAGTAATTGCACAGGTGCAAACCCAGGCTCTAGATGCTCTGCATTTGTGCGCAAAATATTCTGATTTCCATGTACCTTATGCTGGTGTGAGTCTAGGTGTCTCATACCTTGCCAGCACTTTTGGAGCTTCTGTGACACATATGTGTTAACATAATTGCAGCAGAGTGAAACTTTGGCAGGCAAACAGACCCTTAAGACATTTCTTGTCACGGAAGAGAAGTAAATTCTTTACAAAACAGGCAGTTCTTGTGTTGGTGGGTCATTTCTTCAAAAGGCTTGACTCAAAAGATCAAACGATGCTATGAAGTTTTCCATTTGCCAGTCACTGACATGCATTCACTTGAAGTGCCTCTGCAGCGTCTGAGAGGATGTCAAATGGCTGAGAGGATGAGAGGTAGTGCTGGTGGAAACACGGGCTTGAAGGAGCAGGCAGACTGTGTGGGGACCCACAGTGGGCAGGGAGACGACAGGCTTGTGCAGAGTGATTGAAACCTTCCCTTTGCTGCTCCAGAGTGCAGAAACCTCATGATTTCACAGGAAACAGGCAATGGTGATCCAGAGTGCAGAGCTCAGACAAACCAGAGTGATGAAAAACATCAGCAAACTTCAATTTAAAACTGTTGGCTTGGAGCTGGCACCTCCACAAGAATAACGCTTATTACGCAGTATCCATTTCATCTACTTCTCCCCATTGATCAAATACTAGCTCTTATCTTTACAGATCACAGGAAGCTGTTGCTACACCACATTGTGGATTTATCAATAACTAATTCTCAGCTGGGGAAATCTGTATTTCACGTACGCATGCACAAGGTGCTCGTTGCTCAATTTAAACATGCCTGGTCTGAAGTTAACATTCAGCTTTGTTCTTTCTTTCTTTCAGTGACTCTTACCAGTTTCAGTAACAAGGAAATAGAAATTCACCCTTTGAAGATGCCAGAATCTGGCGCAATATGAGAAACGGACTCTCCAGATGAGCCTTGAAATGCCAAGTTTCATGCCACTGAGGGTTTTTTTTTTTTCCCAGCCCAATTTTAAATCCTAGAAAACAGGTGTTTCTGGTGGATCTGCTGAGGCAGCTCTCAGGGAACTGTAAAAGCACAGGCTGCGCCATGATGCCATGAGGGGCCAGGAGCTGCTCATGGAAAAGTTCCATGTTTTCACATGCAGAGCAGAGTGTAAGGTCTTTGTTAGTACAGCCCCGAGTATTTCACATTATGGCTCCAGGAAGAGCAGCACATTTAACACAGCGCTGTGATCATGGACAATGCGGCTGCATTCACCCAGTGGTGGATGGACATAGGAAAAAGGATCAGGATTAACTCCATCAGTGCCAAATTATACACCTATCCTGTGCTCAGCTAATGCCCCCTTCTTAATATGAACAATAAAATAAAAATGAAACTATGCGGCATCTCAGGAGCTTTTTTCTCCCTGCAGTTATTTCTGTAAATTTTTTTTTTTTTTTTCGGAGAAGTGTTCAGAGCCAAGCTATGAGCAGGTGCTGCAGGGCCTGAGCTGCACCATCAGCCTCTTTAACGTGACCTTGAACTACCAACCACAAGCACAGTCCAGAGTATGCTGGGATATATGCTCTGCAAAGGAACAGTCACAGAAGAATCAGATCAGTCTTAAGATTGTACTCACCATCATTCCTTTAACTCACATTTCTGCAAGTAAAACCACACCACAGAAAGAAACTGCTCCACCTTAGAGAAACTAATTCCTTTTTAGATCCTCCCTCCCCACCCCCACCCCCCCCTTTATTTTTCCAAGATTTCAGTCAGGGATTTTTCCAAGTTGTTGGAATGAAACCGGGAAGCTTTCTGATCCAGGAACAGATGGGTTAAAACAGCATCAGAGTTTAAAGCTCTGCTTTGCTCATCCTTAATGGAAACTCAGGGACTGAATTTAGAATTGTGTTTGTTGAGAACAAGGAAAAAAGCGTCAGAGAAGAGGCTGGCAAAGAGAGATGGTATGCACAGGAATTAAATGCGGTTGGGTGTCACTGTGCAGGGCGAGTCTGAACTATGTATGTGCGTGTAAGAATTTGTAGTAGTCTGTGTGCTGGCAAAAGAACTGGCAACCTGCCCTAAAATATCTAATAGGCTCCTCCTGAGTTTTTTAATCCCTCCTCAGTGCTCAGTGACAGAGGAGAACTTGATCCCCATTTTAAAGCATCCCTAAGTTAGAGATATTCGGGCTATATGTGAGGTGGTATTCAGATTAAAAATATCAGTTTGGACGTTAATAGAACTGGGGACCATGTGTAGCATTTGGAAACAGCTCTTCCCCATCAGAATTTGGGGATGCCTTGTGATCAGTCATGTGCCTACTTCAGAGCCAGGGTAAAATTTCAGATGCCTTCCTAGTCCCCACAATCCATCACTGTTTTCACCCTGCATTTCATCATTCAGACTTACATAGCTTTTTCCACACAGAGAAAACAAATGAGCTGTGGAAGTTCCTCTGAAGGCTGCTCCCTCAGTCTCTAAATATGTGAGAGTTGAAGTTCCCTCCTGAGAAAGAAGTAAGCCTGACTGGTGTCACTTGGTGGCTTCTTTACTTGCAGTTAGTGGCTGATTAGTCCAGCTTTGGCTATAGCCTTTGCCAATGTAGTTACTAATTTCAGAGGCTGAAGACTCAGCAAAGAGTCGACTTGAACTCAGAGAGTAACTGCAGCAGCCTGATACATGAGCTCTCTGCCTTGATCACGGCTCTTCTGCATTTCTGACTGATGTTTGCCCATGCTGTAAGCTGAAAGTACTGCAAGAGCTGAGGAGGACTTCCACAGAGGACATCTGTGGGTAGACCAACCTGCTGTGAGGTCTCCTTCATGCCAGAAGGTTCCTGAGCAGTATTTGTCTGTGCAGAGGTTTGCAGGAATTGTAGGTATGTCTGGCCAGGGGAAAGGGTTCTGACCTGCTCTGAACAAAGAGTGTTCAATGCCTAAAGAGACTGAAGACAAGATGGGTAAGAGGAAGGGGGGACATCTCAAAATATAATTTGTCATGTCATACGGACTCATGGAAAGCCCCTGATCTCCTGGCACCAAGGGTTTGTATTACCAAACCAATTTTGCACAAGCGTCTAGTGAAAGCCATTGGACTTCCGCAGAATCCCTGTAAGAGGAACAAATCCAGTCACCAAAACCAAAACCAGCTGGGCTGAGAACTCTCCATCTGCCTCTGATGGCCTCACATGGCACTCACTGAAAAACATTCATCCTCCTATTTATTGCAAGTGCCTAAACTCATCTTTATATGGAAGCCTGGAATAGCTTCAAAAGCCTCTATCTTAGGAAAATAGCATGCATTTAACAGCCATCCAGGAATGTATCACACATAAACTGAACAAGATCATTTAGCCAAATAGCACTTAATTACAGCCAGCAGAGCAGCACCCAAACTCCGTGGAGCTCCTCCATGGAGGAGCTCTTCTTCCTTTGACAGGGACTGTGAAAACCAACGGGACTGTGTAAATTCAGCAAGCTCCTTGCCAAAGTAGCTGCAGTTGAAGAAAGGTCCTCTGTTTTCCTGCTCTTCATCACTCATGCTCTGCTTTTTCTGTACCCCTGCAGACTGGAACTGCACCCCGGGGAATTGCACTGATGACTGTGCAGAAGCAGTGTGGGACCTAGAGGTGGTATTAACTAGCTGAGACAGTCAAAGAATACACCAATCAAGATGTTTCCCTCGACTAATTAAAGCCCGGTGAGGCTTCACCTATGTTTTATGCCTCCCTTACCCACAAGATCTTCCCAAAAGGCCACAGTGGAAAAACAGCTGCCTTCCAGCAAGCTTCAGACTTACTACCCACCTTTGCTGAAGCAGATCAAAGCAGCCGTCACCTCCCTAAAATGGAACATGAGCAGTAAACTGAAGGCCAAAGAGGCTAAATTAGTATTACTTTTAGCCAAAGTCTGCTGCCACTCAACAGAAATCTGCCCACCCAGCCAGCATACTGCTTCATATGTAAATAATCGGTGCTCCATGAGACTGGCAGGCTCTCTGCGAGGCGCAGGAGGCCAGGAGAGCAGTGAGAAGTGTTGTACCTCCATTGCATGTCCAGGAGGCAACACATGACTGGGATATGGGAAAGGTCTGGGAGAAATTGCCCTCCCAGGGGAATGGCAGAGCCTGTCCTTGCACTGAAGGGGCAGAGCAATCCCCCCTGGTGCCTGGGGACAAACTGCAACAGTCTCTTGATAAAGCAACTGGGGCAGCTCAGCCTTGCTTGAGGCCAGCACCCCAGGAAAGGACTTGGTGACAGGAGCAAAGGACCTGCAGCGGCTGGTGCAGGCACCTGCGTTAGCGCCATATTCTCCTGCCATGGCACCACTCTCACTTCTCAAAGATGGGAGGACTCCAGGCTCCTGAGCCACCTGTCCCCCTCTCCCTGCTCCATCGCTGGGGCTGGCAGGACCAAACACTCCCACTGGCAGTTCCCTCAGCGCTGGGCTGCTGGTGTAAGCAGGGGGACTGGGTACCGCTGGGGGGCAACTGACAGCTCTCACTGTGTGTGGTGAGGGTGAGGAATGCCAGCGCTAGATTTTCATAGACATCTCTGGTGTTGATTAGTTTCAGTGATACCAAATATTAACGTTTGTGTCCCCTGAGTTCTTTGCTTCCAGAACAGGATGCCTACTCATCAATTAGTTCAGACTTTTACCCAAAGGGTTATTTTGGGGATAGGCTTAGTTATAAAGTACTCAGTCTGTGCTCTGACCAAGTAGTTTGCTGTGAATGTGGAGCTGACATCACACCATTTAGTTCATTTATTTAAGTGTTGATTTGTAGCTGATGCACCCACAGGTAATGCTGACAGAGCTCCAATTTCTTCATTAAAATACAGTGAAATAAACACAGCCCTCACACCTCGTCTTTCCTTGGCCGTAACCTGCTCACACAAGGAATCGTCATAGCATCACCGATGACAGCTAGGGCCACTCAGCAGCGGTATCGCTCTTATGCTCGATGCTTCTGGATGGCATCTGAGACAAGAGAATACCTGGGACTCCACCCAGCCAAAAGATGCTGTCAGCATCTCTGCAGACACAGGAAATCCCCTGCTTAATTTAGGGCATGAATGAGATTGTTGATATGGATGCAAAACCCTCTGGCAGAGATGTGGACCCGTGCTGAAAGGATGGCTTGGCCCTGGGGAGGTTACACTTCTGGGTCCTGGCCTCACTGCTGTCCTTTTTTGTGCCTCCAGCAAGCTGGATCACCACCCTTGTGGTCTTGTCTTTCCCTTCCCTCCTTTACCTGGTCTTTTTTTTTTTTTTCGGATACCATTTTGCCCTGTGGGAGCACCTCACCAGTTTTAATAGCACCTTGTAACACTGCTGGCCGTGGTAAGCAAAAGATCCCATGAAACCACTTGTATGTGCTCCAGTCAGGGCGTAAGGACACAGAGACTGTATCGTTACCAACGGCAGTGAGAAAACTGTTTACTCCTCAGTATCTCAAAGAGGTAATTTGAGAGATGGGAAACTGAGGAATGACAAGTTTTTGCGAAACATCTGTGGTATGGTAGGGAACCATGTCCTGCTCCCCGAAGAACTGATTTAATGCACAATTCACTAGACTTCTCTTCTTCTTCAGCCATATAATCAGTGAATTGTCAGGGCTTGCACAGCTTGCACGGCTCCTGGCATCTCTCATGCTCATTGTGGTGGCTTTCCTGCAACGTGCTGCTTGAACCCCTAAGCTCTGGACTCCCCCACAGCGGGTTATAAGGCTGGAGAGTTGCATGGGAGAGGTTGGGCTCCCTGTGCTCAGCTGTAGTTTGGAGTGTGTCGCTTATTAGAGCCATGGTCATGCTGTGGCTGCAGAGATGATCTCATGGCTCTGTTCCAGGGCCCTGTGCCGCGGCAGTGGCCAGGTCTGGACAAGGAGACATGTGGGGGGTGGAAGTGCTGCGGCAGGAGGGTATAAGCCAAAAACTAGACAAGTGAGTTTCACTTGCCGATCACATGAGGTCCAGTGGTTTGCTCTCACTGCTGGGAACCATCCAGAGTATCATTTTGGGTCAAGCACTGTTACACGGAGAGCTAAAAGCTGGCAAAAGCAGCTCGCTTCCTCCAGCTGCTGGGACAGTGGAGCTCTGCGAAAATACTTTGGCCAGAGTTTGGATGTCTTACTGATCCATGGCACCTCCTCTAACCTATGCAGAAGGATAACAGCTGTAGATGTCTGTGCATGACCATCAGGTGACAGGTTTGGAGGGCAGACAGGAAGTTGGCACAGATTTATGAGATGCTAGCAGGGGACTGGACGAGCTGACTGCGGGAGTGAGAGGTGATAGCTTTGCTGCACAAAGAGAGAGCTGCAGCTGTCCCACTGCCGGGATCAACATTTTCCCTTTCTCTCCTCATGGGCACTGTGCTGCCACATTGCTACCCTTGGCTTATGGGCAAATTGGCTTCCAGAAGTTCCAGAGAAGTATAGTATAGCTGGTGATACGTACTGGACTCCTTTGGGAAGCAACATACTGACGGAGCACACAGCCATGCTAGTAGTGGCAGTAGCTGTGTCTAACACTGACTCTGAGAACATGACCGTGATTAACGTGGTTTCCTCTCACTGATTGTTACTACAAGTCAAACAAAACCCCTGAATCAAGGAATTACCCCTAAACATTTGTGGAACTGCTGCTTCGATCTCCTTCAGTGTTACCTCATCTGGGTTGCTGTCACTATCAAGATAACAGATAAAATGCATGAGAAGCCTAATCGTAGCTGCCAGCTCCTATCCTCCCCCGAGTGTGTATCTGTTCGTGGATCCTGAGCTGGTCCATCGCCAGCTGGAACTGACTCCTAAATCAGAAAGAACATTGAGTCCCCTTAAACCCTGAGCAATTTAAAAGTTCTCTCCCATCACAACAGCTTTGACCTGGACCGCCTTCTTTTCAACTGCCTCCAGAGGATTCTGTTTCATAACCAAATTGTTTGCTACTGCTGCTCTCTCTGAACTACCTTTCCAAATTTAATGGGACTCCTCTTCGAGATGCGCCTTGCTCAGAAGCACTTTTGATGTCTTATTTTGTCCGTTCTGTGTCTGAATGACCTCTGCATGGGAAATCTGGTGACAGCAGAGCAGCATCTCTCGTGATTGATAAAACCTCCCCATGTTCATTCTGTGTTTATAAGTGCACAGAAACATCACGCTACTTTAATTATATGTTTTCTTGTCCCTTCTCTTTCATCCTTCTGTAACTTTGTCAAGGTTGTAAACACACCTAGGCCTTCAGGCTCCTTCAGCAAGAGGTGCTTTCGAATCCATCTACGCATTTTCCTGCTGTGGAGCTCGGTGTTCTGTACTTCTCCAAATTGCAGGGCCGCAGTAAATGCCTGAGAAGAATGTGTGTGTGTAAAGCACATGCTATAAAAGCAGAATTGTGTGAGAGCGTTAGCAAGCACCTCTGATGAAAGATGAACACAGAGGCTGCAAAAGGCTTTCTCACACCTAGTTCGTGAGTGCTGGCAGACTTTCCATTGTTTTGATGCTCTGGTTTTTAAAAACTCGCTGAAGTATCAGCTTGTTTCACAATGGGCTGCCAGTATTCACAGACCCATTCTGCGTGCGTTAGGCTGACAACTCAGATGAAGGTTTCCTCTCCCGTATTGGATTGCTTTTGAAATTGTTTGGTTTAATTTACCTTGTGGGCTTTTTGGGTTAAACGAATGTAGAATCGTTTCACTGGGAAGACATGGGATTTTTCTGCAATACGACTATAATCTGTCAAGAAATCCAGGCTGCTCAAAGACACTGCCCCTTTAAACAAGACTCAAAAAGAAATCAACCATCGCCTGGATAATGCCATTCTCATCAACATGCAAGGAGCTCGCTTGTCTGTCACTTCGCCCACATCTTCTCAATCACTCCCTTTCATTTATCCTATTATGCCCCCATTTTAACTCATGCTGTGGCTGATACTCCATGACAGGCACAAGAAATCCAACTGAGCATCATCCTTCCTTGGTTTCCCCGCTGGAGATGCAGTGTAGGACCTTACCTGACGGAGATGAGCACCCACGCACATGGTGGAGCTGGAGTGGGGAGAAACATTTTCAGCTAGAGGATAACGCTGTCAGCCCAGAGCAACCTGAGTGACGAGATCTGTTGTAGGCAATTGTTTTTCTGACTTTCCCCCCTTCTCCATGTGTGAAGAGACAGTAGGTGTTTTGCAAGCATTTGCAGTTTGGAAGAAATGATCATAAACCCTGACTAATGTTTGTGGTTGGTGGGTCTGTGGCAACAAGTCAAAGCAAGTGCTAATTACTACGGTTATGCTGCTGTTTTATTATTTAATTTCACTGTATTAGTGTGGCATTGCAGGGCTCTGACCTGGAGCCCCACAGGCAGGACACCATCCAAATAGAGAACAAAGCAACGGTCCCCGCTGCTAGGAACCTGCAACCTCAATATACTGGTATGTTGACTTCTGATCCATAACCTGGAAGTGTTTGAGCCTCCTGACTCCAGGGATCCCAGAGCTTATACTGGTCTACATCAGAATGCAGAGGGGCTCTGTGGTTGAGCAATAGTTGACCTAAGTTGCCCAACCATGAGGAGATACCAGCCCAAGTGCTTGCACATGCAGGTGGGAAGATCTGTGGGAAGACAGTGGGTCTCACAGATAAATGAGAAAACTAAATATTCTGGTCTTCCGTAGAAACTTGCGGTCCAGATCTGAGCCCGGAGTGGTTCACTCCCATCTAGGAAGCACAACCCCCTTCACATGGCTGATTCACGGCACTCTTCTCAAGCTCCTTTAGACTTTTAGCACATGTCTAAAAGTCGGTGCACTGACACCTGGCAGCTTAGGACAAAGTTCTTTCTCCCCGGCATGCATATATATGAACAGAAGCCAAATGAAGCAGCCAGCTCCAACGCTGTTCTCTGATCAGTTCATGAAGATCTGCCCAGCGACTTCCATGCATATTGTGTGAAGATTAACACACCGTCCTGTCAAGCAGTGTCCCACAGCACCGCAGGGGGAACCCTTTGGTTAACCCTGTGTGTTGCGAACAGCTGGGACTGGCTGTTCTAATGAATCTGGTGGGTTTTCTATTATAAATGATCTAACAACATTCTGCTAATTTTCTTGCTTATTTTCCTGAGTACTTCTTCAAGACATAAAATAATGCTGAGGGCACATGGTCTTTATTTCTTTTATGTTAACTTAAGACAGTCTGAGCTTCTCATTCTAGAGAGAACCTTGCAACTGTCAGTGATAATAATAATAAAAACACTTGGTGTTACCATTTCTGCCTCTCCCTTGATTCCACAGAGGTATAATTACCTAGAATAATTTCTAATATATGAAACAATTTAGGCCAAGATCCTGGAGGCACTGGATGGGAACTTGGCCATTGGTTTCTAAAGAAAAAGAAAGATCCCACTCCTTCTGTACCAAAAGACCCATGCCTATTATGAAGTTTAGAGTTCACTGTTGAAACAAACTTAATCTCTCTAATTCTATGTTTTATTCTGAGTTAGTCTGTCCTTGCTGGTAAATCAGATTCTTGGGTTGGGAAGAGGCAGTGACCGATACGATGCACGGATCAGGTTTTGTTCAGACTTGCAGGTGCTGGTGCAGTCCAGCCTCACAGCTCGCTCCGGGACTCCATCTGCAATATTTGCTTCCCTGCTTTGGCCATTGCTTGGGTATGTCAAAGTCAGAAGGGAGTGAGTCCATGGGCGTGACAAGGAAAAGAAGAGAGGGCATGGGAAAATCAGTGTAAGTGTGCTCCAAACCAGCCCCTGCCCTCTGAACAGCCCTGCAGCTGGGAAAAGCAACTCCTGCTTGGCATCTTCCAGAATCAGTGCAGATAATCGTGGCACCGGGTGATGTGAGGTCACCAGCATCTGACCTCTAGAAGGGAGGAAGAGAGAAAGCAAGCTCAAGATCATGCCAGTCAACATGCTGTCACAGCTTGTTCCTCAAGCCCCAGAAAGCTCCGCACCCATTTTACTCTTCACTGTTTCCTCACCAGCCTTGCGTGAGACACTCCTGGGGGGTGGATTTAGGAAAACCGTGTCATTTACACGTTAATGGTACATGGGGAAGCAGCAGCAATCTCCACGGGAACAGGGCTCCCCCAGCCTGGCTCCGCCCAGCCGCTGAGGATGGACCTGTCAGCTCATCACACAAAAGCACAACGAACTGCAGGGATGGACGGACACACGGGTGGATGTCACACCTGTGGGAAGCTCACTGCTAGCGATCTGGCCTGTTTGCTCTCCGTGGAGAAGCTTTCTCTCTGGCTAACTTACGAGACAGCCATCTGGCATGTGCATAAAGAATACAGGATGGCTGATCACTCCGAGGGCATTCATCTTCATGAATGAGGAGGAGAGGGTTATAGTGGCGAAGCCCCGAGGAGTTGGCCTGTCTCTCCTTGCGAGTGAAGATTAATGCGTTGTGAGATGTTGGCTAATATGTACCCTGCCCGCGCAGTGTGCCTTTCCCTCCATCCCCCTCTCCTGCCCTCAGCTCTCTTCTCACGGACTAATAGAGCTCTGAGTGATGACAGGTTACAAGGGACACACACCCTCTCCCTACAAAATGTAGGGGAAATCTGTGGGAAACAAAGCACTTAAAATGGCTAAGGGGAACTTCGATATTCTATATTATTAAATTCTAACTGAAAAGAAAAACAGACCACAGAAAGGATTTCGCATCTCTCTCTCTCTAGTACAAACTGTATGGAGAGTATCTTCTCTTTTCAAATATATAGCCCATACATTAGGTTCTTGCATTTTTTATGTTACCCAATTAAAGAGGAAATTGAGGCACCACGGCTCACATTTGTACCTAAACCAGCAGACTGACTTCCTTTAAAAGTTCAAGTATAGAGGAGAATCTTCAACAGGAAACAAAGATTTTCGAAGGTGGATGGATACATCAAGGCCAATAAGAAACTGCATTTGACGTTGGCCCTGCACGTTACCTGCAAAATCCCTGCATGAGGAGGACAGAAATGAGCAAGGGGGAAAATTTATCAGATAAGACAGTGAAGTGGCAAATCTAAGCAGATAGCTGCCTAATTTATACCTGGTATATATTTTGCCTCAAAAACAGAGGTTCAAATTCTCTGGAGGCTGATCTGTGCAGAGCAGCTCGGTTTTGGAAGCATGTATTTTACAGGTTAAATTAATTCTCTTTGTAGTCAGTGCAGCTCCAAGCTTACAGAGAGCTGTGGCTTCGGGAACGGAAAAAGCAGGGCAGCATGTCTGTATCTCCTGGCCCTGATCTGGGTCACTACAGGCAATGGCACAACTCCCTCTTGCACTGGTGGTGAAACGTCTGGCTGGTCCACATGAGTCAAGACAAGAGAAACCAGAGTAGCTGTGGAGTTACGGGAACGAGAGAATATGCAGAGCCTTTATTGGGGGACTGAATACATTAAATGTGATAGCAGGCACGAGATGGGAACATAAAGAGGGACTTAAATGATGTGAATTTGTGGCTGAACTGGGAGAGTAGTTGCATTTTAGAGTGTCTCAAGGCAGATGGAGCTGCCAAGGCTGGGCTGAAGCATCTGTAAGGATTAAGGTGAAAGCTGCCCAGCCTTTCTGCAGAGGCAAAAGCACCCACACAGGACCATGCCCTGTCCACCTGCCCTGCTGCAATCTGCTGCCTCAAAGATACCAGATTTCCAAACTCCGCTGAGCACATACAGGAGGCAATTATTCTGAAAAAGGGGTATTTCTCATTAAATCAATTTTCGCAGCTAGTCTATCAGTTACAAAGTCTCAGGTAGGAAACTGGTAATCTACATAAAAGTGAAAGGAATGTCATGCAGAATAGCTTAAAATATGGATCCCCCGTCACAGAGCCTGTCACGTCTTCCTACTGTATTTCCATCACTGCAGACAACATAATGCCACCGCACCAGTCATGTTTCAACTAACACCTCAAGTCAGGTAGACACATAGCAGGTTAATTAGGGGCTTTGGCAAATGGAGTCCACGGGCTGTAATTACCAGCACCCAAGACCTACAATTTCTGTTTTAATTAAAATAAACAGTGTGGAGAAGCTGACATCACACCAGAGTAACCAGCGCGTAAGTCACAGTTAATTATATTAAGCTGTGGCCTCCGTAATAAAAAATACTTGGTTTGGATCTGGATTTATAGGGACTGGCTTTACCATTTCGGTGAAGTTTAATTGCTGCACGCAGGCCACCGACTGGTCCGGACAAGTCAGTCCATTGGGATGACGGGATACGCCAACTGTGGAAGAGCTCCTTCTCCTCTCAGGGTGGAAGCAGGCAATGCCAGTCCCTGATTCATGCCTTCGCTGCCTCCTGCCAACCCCTTGCACCCTGACAAGCCCTGGTTGAGCCCCGTCTGTGCTCAGGCTGCCTCTGTCACACCAAACAGCAGTGAGCTCTGCTGCCTTTCCCAGGAGAAATGCCAGGGAAAATGAACCTGGGGAAGAAAGCTGGACAGTGAGCGTTTGGGGAGGCACTGGGTGGTGGAAGGTGCAGGGCACCTCTAGGTGCAGGGAAGCCCCAGGGGATGAGGAGCCAGGCTCTCAGTGCCTGAGCACACCCAGGACACAGGTGACACATCCATTCACTGCATCTAATAAATGCTTCTGCTCTGGCACAATTCTTGCCTTTCTCTCCACACTCACTCTCCAGCTAATTCCTTAGGCAGCATAGTAGAGAGCAGCGTAACGCTACCACGGCCCACACTGCAGCCTCTCATCTGCCACCTCTCCTGCTTCTCATCCTCCACCCAAGCTTCTCTCCCAACCCTGCCTTTTGTCTCCTTCACCCACTTTCAACCCGTGCCTCCTTTGATGCCACCCAACATGCAGCCAGATCCACCCTGCCCAGCCAAAAACACACTTGTTTTGCAAACCAACCTGGGTCTATCGGACACACGCTGTTCTAGGATGGCTTTTATGATGTTACAAAATCCCGCTCTGTGTGAGTCTCCAGTCTGAGCAGCTGCGAAGGAGCAGACGTCTCGCGGGCTGGCCGGGACTCCCCAGTGGTGCCGTGCAATGTATGGGCAAATAATTAGACACTCAGAAGGGTAGATCACAGAATCACAGAATCACAGAACCGTTTTTGTTGGAAGAGACCTTTAAGATCATCAAGACCAAATGTTAAATGATGTCACAGATCTCAGGGTTGTACTTTTCCAGTCTGGCTATGAGAAGCTGGCAGGTGTCCCCACAACCTGGGCTCAGTTAACCCACAGGACGATGGCAGCCTGGACAGTGTCCTCTCCTTGCATCCCCTAGGTCCTGGCGGGGGACTCATGTGAGTCCTTTTTTGCTTCCTGGAACTGACAAGGATCACCAGCAAAATACCACAACCATCATCTGAGCATTTCCTGGGGGATGTGATGGTAACTCCAGCCAGAACTGCCAAATAATGCCATGTCTCCTGGCAGTGCCTTTGGGGTTACAAGGAGAACTCCCCGGAGCTGTCACCATCAGCTTTTGCAGTGGAGGCAGCGAAGTGGCACGCTCTGGGTTTCCATATGTCCTTACATCTTGAAATCAATGCACTTTACCTTTAGGACCAAACTCCCTACAGAATCCCTGGAAAAGGTTTCAAGGGAGCTTTGATGACTTAATCTCCCTTGAGAGAGAGAGAGGAGGGAGTGTAGGGCCAGACGTGCTGCCCTTTTCCACTGTGAAAGGTGTGGACTTTTTAATCAACTTCGGCTGCTGGATGGACAGCTCAGATTCAGGACAGACAACATTTTTTCTTTTGCTTTTCCTGAAGAAAGGAACATTTTAAAAATCATTCTTTATTACAGTTAATTTTCAAGCATTAAAGAAGCAATGGAAACTGCCATTTTTTAATTTTTGCACAAACCTGACCTTTTTAAATTTTTTTTTTTCATGAAAACAGGAAAGAATATGCTCAGGCAGAATCAGGGAAAACAGTTGCTACATCTTCACCTCAGGATTTCTCCCTGACTTCTCCTAACACTGGCTGATCCTTATTTAGTTAAGTACGGCTTCTCTGCTCCACTCCATGTGAAACTGCAGTTCTCTGTGATGTTTTGGTTAACACACTATTAACCAATGAGTTTTACTATGTCATAGGCTTCATACTGAAATTCTTCTTTTCAACATTTGTTTCATTGTCCTGCCTCTATTTCCTAACAGTTACTGCAACCTGCAGCCTAATTTTTTTTATTTCCACTGTATTATGAGACCAACGGAATAGCAGCAGCATGACGGGTTTTGAACTCGGTAGTTAATCTCTAAAGTAGATCTCATTAAACACGACTGTCGAACTGATCATGGGTAGAGTGTTTACTCGTAGCTCACCTACAAAGCACCAGAGAAAGAAGATGTTTGTTTGTTTGTGCTGTTTTGATGCAGGATTTCTTGCCTTCTTTGGTAACCAGTTGAGACACCCCATGCAAGCTCAGACACTGGTGTTTGGTGCAGGCCTGTGTGTTGCCCAAGAAGGAAGATTGCCCTGTGCTCCTCGCTGTAGGTTGCTAATGCTTTTGGCTTCTGCAGGTGAAAGCAAAAAGACAAAGTAAGGCCACTCATGCCCAGCCCTGAACCGTGTGAGTTTTGGCACTGCCAGCCCTCAGCAGGGTCTGGCGTAGCTGAGGAGACGTGGGCATTGCCTTAACTTCCGATCAGAGTAACTTGGAAAGCCATGGGCGCTTCTTCACCGTTGAGTGAGGAGGAGGCATGGTGACTCAGGGGAGCATCAGAGCCTTCGGGGCTCCCCTGCACCAGCCCCACACCCCTGGCTGTGCGCATGGGCTCGGCCAGACCCCCACTGCCTTCAAAGGCAGCTGCAAAAGGAGCAGCTTTCCCAGGGACCTGCAATACTCCCTCAGCCCTCTGCCCTCCCAGAGCCATGCACACCGATTTCGAGAAACGCCTAATCCCTCCTGCTACCACCCCTGGGCTCCTTGGCTGCCACACGAAACAGAAAGAGTTTTGCAGCTTGGTAGCGAGCGGGTACTCACCCAAGGCAGAGGCAGTGCACCGAGAGCTGGGGCAGGGCCTCCTTCTCTCCTGGAAACGAGCAGCCAGAACAGTGGCTTCTAAAAGCCAAGACACCCAAATTACTATTCTACTAGCCAGGATACCACAGGGTTATTCAGGGTTTTATTTCTCTGGAGGCACAGACCACGCCACAGCCGTGTGTCCTGCCTAGCATTTCACTGCCTCTGAGGATATCTGGTTTTCCATTCTTTTACCTGATTGTAATGAGCCATTTGGGGTTTTTTCCTCCTCTTTTTAGAGCTGTTGCCAAGCAGTTTGACTCTGTAACATTCTCTTTCATATCCTCCTTTCCATCCTCTGGGAAGAGAAAAGTGGCCCTTGACAAGCAGGGTCAGAGAGGCCATCGAGCAGGCAGAAGCATGCCCCAG
The DNA here is from genome assembly GCF_000710305.1 of Buceros rhinoceros silvestris. NCBI lineage: Eukaryota > Metazoa > Chordata > Aves > Bucerotiformes > Bucerotidae > Buceros > Buceros rhinoceros. Next base: position 63,171 of record NW_010394841.1, read on the forward strand.
ACCATGCTCATGAAAGGCACTGACTAAACCCCGTTGGAGTGATGGGAGGAGTTTTCCCTGACGTCATCAGGCTTGGGAAAGGGGCCAAATCCTCCTTGAACCCCCTGTCCCTACTTAAACCATGCACCTTTTATTTCACGTTTCAGTCTGGGCCACAGCATGGAGAGCGATGCGGGAGTCTGAGGGGCTCCGAGTAGCACAGGGGACTCTCACGTCTGAGACTTTAACAGGGAGACCTATCGCTTGGGAGGGAGATTGCAGAGGCTGGAGGGAAGCCAAGAAGGGGAGCAAGGTGCTGAAGCAACATGCCATGTCCGTGCTGGGACAGGAGCAGAAAATCCTTCTCATGCTACTGAAGTTATGGTGTCCCTGAATCATGATCCGTTTTAATTCAGGCCTCAATAAACAGACTCTTACAAACACACTCATTAATGAGTGAAGATACACCATGTATGTCCTCTTGAGTCTTCTTGCAGCACAAAGTGTGTGAGTAGACCATGGGTGTTCGGTGCTGATGAAGGAGCTACAGGCGAGTATCGTTATTCCTGGTTCGTATTTACCACATCCTTAGGTGTCCAGGGATTTTATTAAGCCTGATCAGCACTGCACACTTCTAGGGGAAAATGAGGTACAATGAAATTTACTGCAGATTTCAAAAAATTTCCCATGCTGTTTTCTTCCTGATCATTTTGTTTTGGATGCACCCTCAGGCTTTGGGCTTGTATGAGAGTAACTCCCAGTACTTGGAGGGCTGGAGTCAAGAAATACTACAAGGATGCACCTGCATTTCCAGTACCCAGCTTTGCAGAGTCATATCACCCCTGCAGTCTTGCTTTAGAAGAGACCTGGCTGTGGATGTGATAATGGATGAACTGCTCTAACCTCATTAAAGGCAATGGAGAACCTGCCATGGTTTTCAGAGGCACAGGCTTTGGGCTGCCTATGTGCTAAGGCTGGAGCAGACTACTTGGAAATTTCCTAACAAAAGGGAAAAAAAGAGAATAATACAAACTACACTTGCTAAAAACTTCATAAAAAAACCAGAGTTATTCTAATTCCCCACATAAGTGAATTAGCACGGGAATTATGCCAAGCGCACTGCCGTCAGAGAGCCATCACCACTCTTTTCTGGAGCTCAGTGCCATCACCAGGTCTGGAGGAGGCAGGAAAGCCCAGGGAGGTCCGCTCTGCCCTGTGACAACGTGCTTATCACAGGGCTTGCATGCATTGGGCAAGGAGACTGTCGAACACCAGGAGACATCTCTGACATGTTAAAAAGCATGTCCAGGCTGTGGCAGTTACAGCCACTTTCTCCGCCCAGCACTGACCATACCCTCCAGACTAACCCTGGTGCCCCCACAGGCTGTAACACATCCCCAGAGGAACAACAAAGAACAGACCAAGCAGCTCCCTGCCATCGGCTTCTCCCCCCAGCACAGCGTTTCCAGTCCGGTGTAACGCTGCAAAAGGCTGTACCCTCCTCGAACCCTTCTTTGGAGGCAGCTGGGCAGAAACCCCACAAAGCGGCCGATCCCGCCAGCTGCGAGGGAAGGAAGGC
>NW_010394841.1:64817-66050 GCF_000710305.1 Buceros rhinoceros silvestris
GACCCCGCCAGCTGCGAGGGAAGGAAGCCGGGTGTGGGCCACCACCTCCCTGGGCAGAGCAGGGTGCAGACCACCGCTCACTGCACGAGGGCTCGCCCGCAGCCGGGATGCGTTCCGTGGAGCTCCCCTGGGGCTGCTCCTGTTGCTGGCAGGGTTTTGGAGGACTGTCCAGGCTTTTTCTTAGCTGTCTCCCCAGCTGCTCCACGTGGCATTGCTCCCACTATCGTTATGTCATCAGCTGGATTCCTTTGGATTTAAAAATAGTTTAACACTGGAGTGCTTTGGTCACAATGGCTCAGCTGGTGGGAAAGGAAAAGCCCCCATTCCCCACTCACTGCCTGTTTTGGAGACCTTGCACAGCCCAAAAGCCAAGGTGTGTGAGTGAGGAGTTTTACCCTGGCTGCACTCAGATGAAGCCAGCTGGGAAAAACAATTGCTTTTTCATAAAACTCTGTTCCAGCCCAGCACCAACGTGTTTCAACAAGCTCTGGGGAACTCACTGCACTAAACGATGCAGAAGCTGCTGAAAGACCACCTAATAAAACTCTGTTTTCCAAAGTTACCCCAATAAAGAGAACAGGAGTCAAAGCGGATTGAAGATTTCAGCTCAGTGAGGAGTTTTGGGAAGCCAAGGAGGGTTTGAGAGAAATTTGTCATTTCTGTGAAATCAGGTGGATGTGGAATGAATGGTATGAACATGAATGGTATGAACATTAAGTATTTTTTGTTCTTGCTGAGAATGTGTGATTTGTGAGGATGTTGAGAGATTTACTTCTAAGTGAAATTTTCCTTTTTTGCCACCCGTGTCCTTCTAGTGCTACTCAGACACACTTCCAGCCCATGCCGGCAGTGGTCCTGTGGATGACAGGTCAGGTATCACATCATGCTGAAGATTTTATCATGCTTTCTAGCATGATTTTCTAGCAAATCACTGTTTTTCACTTTTTGTCTCTGAGAGAGCAGCAGGACATGACCTGCTAAAGCTACCCTGAAGTAAGCAATGGCCCTAATTCCTAATTGAGCAAAATACTGGAAGTTTGCCCAACTGCAGCACCCGGATCCCCACAGACCCTCAGGGCAGGGGGAAGAGAAGAAGACAGAGCTGTGTGAGACCCCAGGCAGCCCCAGCAGAGATCCTGCTTTCCTGCCCGAACACTCTGCGCGCATCCTGCGAGCTGACGGGTTAACGCTCCCTTTTCCCCTGTGAATGTGAGCATCTCGCTGCCTGCTCAG
>NW_010394841.1:66160-66575 GCF_000710305.1 Buceros rhinoceros silvestris
TCCCCACCCCCCCCGCCCCCCATTCAGTAAAGAGGAGCTAAAGGAAACACCTTTGGCTGCAGTGAATAGGTAGCGGCGTTCGCACTTCCCTTCACTGCCCTGCCCAGCCCGGTGACGTGGGGATTTCAGAGATTTCCTGAGCAGCTGCGGGATGCTACACCTTTAGGACCTCCAGCGCTGACTCCTCCACGCCCTTTCCCCTTCAGCAGAATTCACACGAAACCAGGGGATTAAAAAAACCCAGCTATAAAAACCAGCCTGGCGCTCACTTGGACGGAGTAACTCTGAGCTCAGCTTCTCCTGAAAACCTGGTGCAATCCCAGAGTCTTGGGGGCACCTTTGAGGGGCGGTGGGCAATTGTGGCATTCAGATGTTATATCCCAGCCCCTCCTGACTCTACTGGCATGGCTGGGTT
>NW_010394841.1:66788-75089 GCF_000710305.1 Buceros rhinoceros silvestris
TATATATTTTTTTTTTTTTTTTTTTTTTAAATGAATACCTGTGCTATGTTGCTTCTGCCTTTTTTTTTTAATATATCTTTCATCTATACAAATGTTCAGATCCAGGTGTTTTCTGCCATCTGCATTTGGGGCCCGGTCGAATCAGCCCTGGGCTTGTTTGGTTCCAGGTAGCTGCTGCTCTTCTGACACCTCTCAGATCACACGGACAAGGGAAACTTTTATTCCTCAGCTTGTAATTCCTACCTCTGTGTGTGGGACAAGATCACACACCTTGTAACTATTTAACTTTGGCTCAGAACTCATCTCCCCATTACCCAGGTATAATTACAGCTGACAAAAGTATTGAATGCACCAAGGAGTGACAGAAAAAGGCAGAGGGATTAAGCTGATATGGGTCTTTCACCTCTGTGAACATTGTGCCCCCACAAAGAGCTCGAGGAGGAAGAGGATGAATAATTGCTGAAGGATCATAGCCATGATGAGAGGGTGTGATCTCTCACTTGGCACCTGAAGACTCCAACAGCTATGGAAATTACAAAGGAAAATCAATTTCTGTGCTAAGGTGGGGCGGTGCCACGTTTGGGGGGGGTGTTTGGGTTTATTTTTTCATTTCTAACAGCAAACTGGAGAGCCTCAAGTGGGACTCAACACAACATTTAACTTCGCATTACAGGTGGATTTTCAAAGGCACAAAGGAACAGCCTGGCAGCTGCCTGCAACCTATAGCTAAAAACCCACACAAATCGAAAATCACTTGAGAAGCTTTAACAGCAATCACGTTAACCCTGTGAAAGCTCCTCTGGAAACCGCATGAGGTGGGGGAGCGGGAGGCCGATGCCTTTGCTGGGGAGCGATGAGCTGCCGTGGTCAGAAAGGCGGGTGGGGTTGGTGACGGGAAGCCACAGCGGGTGTCTGGTCGCCCACAGTCTGGTTGCCCATGTGCTGCTTGGGGCTGGGGGCTGCTGTTTGTGTCCCCCCTGGAGAACCTGCTTGCCCTGCACCAGGCTGCCCTCGGTCCTGGGCAGAAGCCTGACCGCAATAGGCCTGGAATAGACTTTGCAGCAGGTTTATGCACTGTTGAAAACTTACAAAAATGTTGTGGCGAGAGGACAGAGCAATTTTCTTGTAAAAACTTTGTTGACCCATGTAGGCAAAAAATGGGGACTGCGGGACAAGCTGCGGATCTCTGGCTGAAACTTGCTTCCCTTGTCAGCTCTCCCGTTTCTTTCAGCTAAAAAAATGGGGGAAAAAACCAACTGAGGTATCACTTTGTAGTAAATGGGGGAAAATAGAAAATAAAGAAGTGCCAAAAAAAATCACCCGGGAAATTCCAAAATGAAAGTATTTTGTTTAACAATTTCAGTTAAGGTTGCTAAGTAACAGCGGTGCATCTACTTATCAGCTCATTTACAAAATCTAAGCACTGAAAAGCCAAGGCATTAATAGCAGTAGATATCATAAATCTTACGCTGCCAACATAATAAACATACATGCATTATTCTTATCAAGTACAAAGAAAGCAAAATACATATTTCATCACAACAAGCTTAGCGCTGACCTCTAAATAAATAGCTGTCTTTCATTAGCAATCTCAAAATAAAGCAGAAAGCAAACCCCATTAAAAACAGCCATAAAAATTATGTATGTAGACACTAATGACACATATTGATCAGCTTCACGTGCAAAGCCATACACATGCATAATTCCACCACAAATCAACGTGGTTATGCATTATTTTTTCCTCAGATCAGACATTCAATAATATTCTCAAGAAAACGCAATTATAAAGAATTAACTAGAAGCCAGCTGTCAGTTCGATAAATGTATATATTTGATATAAACACATATGTAAGTCTCAGTATTTACCGCATCTCTTTAAGATCACTTTACTCTGTTGTAACTGGAATTACCAAACCAATATGATTTTAAAGGTCAGAGTTAAGGCTGCTGAGTTCTGGTGGGACGTACTGCGTAGCTGTGTTTTATGCTCCATAAAGCTCTGTCTCTCTGCTGCTGCTAATTAGGATAGTCCCTTGTAATCAGTGGCACAATTCCAGTTTCCATTAGCTAAGTTGGGGACTCAATGGGCTTTTACTTCCACGGTTGTCCCATTTCTGCCGAGCACTTAACCATATGCCGAGCCTTATGCAGGTACTTAAGCTCTGAGAAGTGCTTATTTTTAAGTGTGGTGATGGATCGCACGGGTGATGCGGGAACATGGAAGAACATGTACTCTTCATACTTCACAACCCCACATCGAAGGTGCTTTGTCCAGCACTCTTCAAGTATCTTTGAAGCATTTTGGCAACTTTCAGGGGCAGACGCTAATCCTCCAGCCAGTCCATGTCAGCAGCCCTCTGCTTTCCCGTGGAGCCGCGGTGAAACCAGGCTGATGTGGCACAGGTGGGATGGCAAGGGCAGGTGCAGAAGGGTAACTGTCATGGTTGCCTTGATGGAACAGGGTAGTCCCTGGGGTAATTCATGGTTTGAACACACGGCATAAATTTGTTGTTGGTTTTTAATCAGCATCGTCAGGGCTCCAGCTTCCGGTGTGCCCACAAGCCGACAGGCCTGGATGTCCCGAGGTCTCCCAGCCGAGCCTTCCCACGTCACATCGATGGACTCTGACTTTCTGATGGGTGAACAACTGATTTCAACTCCTTATATGTAGCATTTCCTCTGCGGTTATAGCCACAATACACCAAACCCTTTAAAAAAATCACACTAAGTGCACCGAGGATCATATTGTCGCCGAAAGAAACTTCTGAAAACTTGCAGATAGTAGTTAAATCCATTCAGCTTTGAACACTTTAAAAAGTGATCAGACCTCTTTCTTAAAGCCCTGAAGTGCTTTTAACTCCCACTGAAGCCAATCAGGGCTCTTTGAAAGAAGTGAATGGCAGAACTAGCCCCTGAAACATGTGAGCCCTGCTATGGAGATTGGAAGCAGAAAATAGGTTACCCCTCCCAGCACAAAAATGCAGATGTGAATTAACTCCACATATGTAATGACATTCAAAAGCTACATTCAGTAAATCTTATTCAGAATGAGGAAGAAATACGAAAGAAATCCATCAACATTAATTTAACTCCGACAAATAACTATTACTCAATGTAAGCCAAATTGCAAAATGCAAAGGCTCGTGTATCTAGTCGGTAAGATTTAATGATCCCCCATCCCCAAAAATGTTTAGGCAAAAAACAGATAAAGTAGTCCTTCCATTCGATGTCTCATTTAAAAAAAAAAAGAGCAAAAATATGCTGAAATTTGAAATAAAGTGTTCATTTTGAAGTAATGAAGAGCTATAAAAAAATCTCTTCTCTCAGGTTCTTAACTTCGCTCCTCCTGGGAGAAGGAGAGGGGAAGCTAAAGCAGTGTGTACCGCTCTGTTCGTGTTGTGCAGAAAGAGGCTTTTTCAAAGCGTTTCAGCTCTGCTGATGAGGGAAAAAGTTTTTCTTTGAGACGAGTTACATTGCCCCTCTTCCTCACTTCTCCTCCCTGTATTTCTTGGGTGAAGTACCAGGGAGAAAGTGTCTGCGTGGGCAGAGAACAGCGAGAAGGGACTTCCCTTTGAAGTGTTTCCTTTTGGGCCTTTTGAGTAAGCTAGGAAGGGCTAGAAACCTGGGGGAGAATGGGGAAAACCCCAGGCTTCTTGCCCAGTAACACCGACTCACACTTGGGCTGCCTCCGCTGCTCAGTAAACCCCTTCATTTTCCCCACTGAAAAGAAAAAAACAACCCAAAAACCTGCGGTCGAATTAGCAGTGATGGTAACGAGAGAAACCTTGGGTACACGTTAATGCCAGCCGAGGAATGAATTATCAACCAGAATGCTGATCACCACCACGGCAGATCCCTTTCCTCTACCACCACCGGCTGGGCTGACGGACGGTGATGTGCAGTGATGGGAGAAAAGTATTTTAAGGCAGATGTAGGGGAAAAAAGTGTGTGTGTGTGTGTGTGTGTGTGACATTTCCATATTAAAACTGACAACACGTGCCTTGTGCTATGTATATGTCAAAGATTTTTTTTTAATAACAAATATGTAAAATAATGATATTTCAAACTTAACAATTTTATAGACTATAATTAGTTTGTGTTAACCTGTCTAAACATTTCAGTGATGACAGCACTTCCTAGCAGCCAGATAATAAATCAGGGTCTAAGAACTGAAGAAATTCAGAGTTTTTATTTAGTATGATTTGTATGCTGGAAGAAGTCATTTGTATCCATTTAGATTCACTTGGATATCTTCAGGCTTGCATCTGAATTTGTCTTTAAAATGTTTATCTGTGGGATACTGAGACAGCAAATGCTTTACACCTGCTGATACCTGTCTCTCTGCCTGTGCCACTCACACTCCGTTTATTTTATGAAAACAAGTAGGGGGTGGTTTTTTGTGATCCCTTTAAGAGGGTGCAGAACTAATTTTTAGCTCATTATGGAGGTAATCTTCCCTTGCTTATTTGACTTGGGCTGTTTCCATAACATCTGCTTCCATGCAAAGGCGCTCTGCTGTATGGATGTGAGCGGTGCTCTGTGTGGTTACATTCACATGTTGTTCACTTAATGAAATCCTGGCAATTGTCCCGCATTTGAAACACATCCGAACCACAGAAAACTACTCAAGGCTGTTGCTATCCAGGAACCTAGAGAGGAGGGAGATGGCGGTGCCCATGCTTTCTTCTGGGAGCTGAGCTGAAAATATTAGGGGGAAAAAACCTACATCTGCTTTTCCAATAGGAAGAGCAGAAAATGTTCTTGCCAGCTCTTTTAAATCGATTTACACTGATTGTTCTGACCCGGCCCCTGGAGTGGCGGCTCTTGGTGCCCTGCACAGAAATCTGGTTTTTGCCAGGCTCATGGGCAGCAGTTGATGAACTTGTTTCCAGTCGTCCAAGTCAGCCTGAGCCCGAATCCTCAACTTCCCTGTGTCCTCCCCACAGTGACCAGCATCTGCACCTGCTGGGCAGTGCTGGAGCTTTCCTTTCTGGAGACCATGTCATCTGGAACACATCCTGGTGCTTTTCTTTCTCTAGTTAAATATATTTTCTAATATATCTCATTTCAGCTGGGGAAAAAAAATAAAACCCACCATAAAATGGCAAACAGAATTTTTCCTGTGAAAACCACAGAAAAATTAAAATTTTAAACATTCTTGCCCAAAAGCAAAGATGTCATTTTGTTCACTGCATTTTTCAAAAATATTTTCATCATTTCAATTAAACCATTTAGTTGGTGAAGTGGGGAAAGAGGGAAGATGGGGAACAAGATGCTATTGATGGGGAACAAGAGCTATTAAAGACTAAGTGTACTTGTTATTATAAGGGTTTAACTCATAATAAGTGTGATCGTACAGGGCTGTTCTTTCCCCCTGGAGCAGTGCCAGGGTAGGAGCTGGCCTTTCAAAAAGCCACGCACAGTGATACAGACCCTGTCGTGTCCTGTTTGCTAAGGTAAAAGTATTTGTACTCCCCAAACCACAGCAGAAATAAACTGATTTAGTTGAGTTCTGAAGACAGCCCAAACCCAAAGGGTTCTTTACGTTTTTGCTGTCAGGCTGCTGTTTTGTCGCAGGGTGGGAGTCAGCCAGCAATTCATCCCTTTCCATTACAGGGATTTCGTGCTACGGGAAGTGATGGGGTTTGTTTTGAATGAGGCAGCAGGGAGAACCAAACGGTTGGAGCTCTCAGGAGAGGCAAAGGGACGTAGCAGGGAAAGGAGCATGTGAAGGGTGATGAAGAGGCAGAAAGCTTCTCTGGGCTTACGCTGTTTGCGTCATCGCTCAGAGTGCCGCCTCATCTGATGATAATGCAATCCGCACGTTGTTGCTTCACAGGGCTGCATCATTACCAGGAACAGCAGCGATCAGTGGGCGTGCAGGTGGAGATGCCCTGAGTCAGAGGAGACAGCAGCTGATGGAGCAGATCAAGGGTTTGGTGGTTTTCTTTTTGTTTTTCGTTTTTTTTTTTTTTCTCAAGATGACAGACCTTAATCTCCTAACCTGCAGCTTGGTGAGATGAAAGTGCTCTTGTGCCACACTGCTCCCAGCTTGTGAGGCTAAACCAGACACACACAGACACACAAAGCGCTGTCATTTTTTGTTCAGCTAAGGCATTAAGATGGCTTTATTTTTCGTTGGCACTTTCAGCCCAGCTCAGCTAACAGCTACATATTTCCAGAAGGATTTGAATGCACAGACTTGCAAGAGCAGATTTTGGTCTTCAGCAGTGCCCAGGTTGTGGCAGCTGTAACCAGCTTCCTCGGGAACCCACCATCTGGGCTGTGCGCGGCTGCGGGTACTAAGCACTCGCATAACCGACCTTGAGATCGTCTGAAATCTAACCCAGAAGAGACCACGGCTGCACAAGACTGTGTGTGGGTAGGTGTGTTTGAGAGAGAGAATTATTGGAAAAGGCAAGAAAACATTTACCCACTGCTGTAAAGTGTTCTCAGAAGACAAGAAGAATCCCTATCCTTTAGCCTTTTAATTGATTTTAATTATTCAAAGCTCTTTCCTTCCTCAAATAACAGTCTGATACAATATTGTTGCAAGTATCTTGGTGTCTTTTGAGATACTTAAATATGAATAGCTGGGAAGCTGGTGCCCACTCTCCCTCTGCAAGCACACAGCAAACCCTTGCTGTGCCAGACAGAGCCCACTGCACACCAGCCAGGTTATCCTAACAGCTCTCTTCATTTCATGGGTATTCGTTTAAGTGGATTCCACAGAATACTCTAAAAATGTTAGGAGAGATGATTCTAATAAGGCAGAAGCCACTACGGCATTTAAGGGGAATTTGATCTTATTCTACTACCACATAAAAAGGAGAGAAGTGCTGACATTTCAGCCCACCACTGGCCAATTTCAGCAGCATTTCAAACTGCGCTTCGCCACTACACCACTGTGTGTTCTACTCGTACACGTGTCTATTCCATCAAAACCCTTTTTGTCCCCTGTGATCCCCGGTTCACCTCCCTCCCATTTGGAAAAGGCAGATACAGAGAACGGCCTAATAACAGTCTTCACGTGCAGCAGTGACTCCGGTTAGGGGAACTGGGGGGGCTGGCGGTACTGCGGCAGTGAGGTGCCACGCTGCTCTCGGAGCAATCCAGACAGTCATGGACTCTTAAGGAGTGCATGCTGGCACATGAGGCAGCAGCGCTGGAGCTCGCACAGGGTTACTGCCATGATTCATTGCTGGATAGGCCTGGCTGTCCAGACCAAGGCAGTCATGATGCACGCAGAACCACGCTGAATCTGTGCTGTTGCTCCTCGCAGACTTTCTGGTTTCAGCTATGCTGAAAGAGATCCTCCGCAGGAACTTGTGCCAGTGCTGCAGTGCGCTAGGGCACTCAGGTTTCTCATTGACACTGACCACAAAGGTGACTATAGGAGGATCATCAAACTCAAGGACTTGGCAGCTAAGGGGTGCTCCTGAAACGTTTACAGATGCTCACACAGAAGTTCACTTGGAGAGTTTGCAAAAGAGGGAATCTCCCAAGGAGTAAAACCTGCAGTGGAAGTAGCTTGGTTGGAGGTGAGGGCTGCCCAGGTGCCTGGCTTGGGGTGCAGCTGGCTCCCTCTACACACAGGACTTACTCCCCCAACCTTCCACACAGTGCTTGGACCTCCCTGCTCCTGCAGCCACGCCACTGCTCTGAGTCACACAGCCCCCAGGGCAAGGCACAGGGTTCCTGAGGTGTTGGAGGGCCTTCATTGGGTTCACTCTTCCTGTGCTTCTCCCACTCCCCATTGCACAAACCAGCCCTCCTCCTTCCTGAGGCATATATCTGCCATCATGCTTCCTGGGAGTTGGCTTCCTTGGGTAGCCTTCATCCCTGTGATTGAGTTGACTTGCCTAACCCTATTCTCACTCCTCCCCCTGATAATATTAGCCTATCTGTTGCACATTGCAAAGGTAGTTACCCTTGCAGCCACCCTCTGGAGAGACTACTTTTCCAATTCTGTCTCTCTGGGCAAGCCGTGTTTGAATGACAGCTCTCCAGCAGTTAGTAGTGGGTTCAGTACTCAGCCAGAGGGTCCCTATAGGTCCATACACAGAGCAGTTTGTGAGCTGTTGAAGATAAGGACCACTTTTCGTGGAGGTTTGCATCGTATCCACTAGAAAAAATCTTGCTCTCATTTGCGTTTCTAGGCACTGCTGTAGCACTGCCAAAAGGGTCAGTCATACGAGAGTTAGCTTTTGTTCCCTGGGTGCTAGCAATGCTCTTGGGTGGAGATGGTAACGCTGTGCTCTTGGCTGGGGGATGCCCCAAGGAGCTCAGGGAAGGGGGTAC
>NW_010394841.1:75233-90925 GCF_000710305.1 Buceros rhinoceros silvestris
GGGAAAGAGACAAATCCCCAGATTTGAATCTTGGCTCAGAAGATTTTCTTTTCATCTTCATGCAAATCAGACAACTCCTGCTTATGTCATTTTGAAAGGGGAAGCAGGGGGAGGCTTACGTAGCCTACAGTACCTCCCAGGAGTATTAGGAAGACTAATTAGTTAATGTTTCCAAAGTGTTATTATAGAAGTGCCAAACAAAACTAACAACAAGAGGAAAAAATGACATGACAAAGAAAATAAACAAACATAAAGCCAAATTAAACATAGTTAAGAGAGGGAACTCTATGATATTAAATGTAATATTGTAGAACAAAAATAGAGATTGATGCAACTTATATGATCTGCAGAACACTGAATGCAAAACTGGTTGCACTGTGTGACCAGACAGACTGATACTAGAAAGCAAGTTTTTGTTTAAGTTTTAGGCTTCTGTGACAGTGATTTATTTTAATGATATGCAATACTTCACTTTGCATTTATGATTTCAAGACCTCTGTAAGTTTATGTAAATTCTAGCTGCTGGGGCACGAGATAACATCGTGGCTCTTACTTACTTCCACAGTGTCACATAAATGTGAAAAATTGAAGAGTTGCTCCAGGCCAGCAGGCTGCATTTTGACACTGTGAGAATCTCGGTATCCTACATACCCTGCTCTGATCTGTACGAGCGGTGAGGAGAAAGAAACAGAAAGCAAAGGACAAGGCAGCTTGTATTATCGAGGACCCAGGAGTGCTCCCTCATTCCCATGCTGTTTCACTATGTGGGACATCAGGAAAAGGAGAAAAAAAAATCAACAGCAGGCATTTCAAGTGTATGAAATATTCTCTGTGGGATCCTAATAACATAAGAACATTTTTCGTGATTATGTCACTCGGCAAACTCAGAATTGATCCTCTCTCCATGCAAACCTCAGGCTGGAATGGGGCTAGTTTGGAGGGAGATTGCATGGTGGAAACATGCCTTGCTCTGCGATTTTGCCTGGTTCTGTAATCAAATTTCACAATAATGAAAGCTACAAGTCAAGAAATTGAGGAAATGTCATGAAAAAGAAACCCTGAAATAAATACGCATGGAATAAATCCATCCACATTAACTTGGAAGAAACAGGAGCGGTGCCTCGCACAGCACGTCTGCTTTCTCAGCTGATCGCTGAATCACAGCCTGGCTTGGAGCACACCGCTGAACTCTCACTTAGCTTTGGTTTTGTTCTCCAGGAAGGGGAGAGAACAAAGGATGAGTGCACCAGGCTTGCTGGAAGCAGAGCCACAGCCCGCAGTGGCTGCAGGGGACAAGCCCCGCTGTCCCCAGCCCCACGCGGCCCCACAGGTGGAGGGAGGAACTCGGGAGGATGCTCTTGCAGGACATCCAAGGCAGCGCCACATTTCAGTTGATTTTCAGGACCGGTGACAATGTTTGTAGGGAGGGCAACACCGGTGCGGACGCTGGGGTGCCTCTGGGCACTCTGAACCAGTTGGCTCCTTGTCTTTGCCATTGCGTGTTTTTGGATGGGATGCTATTCGCTAAGGTTTAATTCAGCACTACATCCAAAGTGACTATGTCCAGCCATTGCTGCCACCCCAAAGGGGCCAGCCCCGAAAAAAAAACGTGTTTTTCCTTCTGACAAGCCCCAGCCCAGCTCTGCTGGTGCAGAAGCAGCTCGGAAGGCTCTATGTGGGAGGAGCTCAGTCTGCTTCTGCTCTTACCATCATTGTCAGTGGCTGCTGCTGGTTTTAAAAACTTAATTGCATCAATCTGTGTGGGACAATGCTCCTCTCCAGGCTGAGCTACACACTGGTCTGCACTGGGACCAGCGCCACTGCAAAACTGAAACCGCTGAGGCTCTCTTGGCCTCGTTCAAATCCCTTGCAAGTGTGACTGCAAACTCCAAGGGATGTGCCAGGCTGCGTCAGCCACACGAGCTTTACCCACGTGAATCCCAGCAAATGGATCAAGGCCATTGGTGTACTTTTGTGCTTGCAACAGTTTCTGCCCCAAAAGGTGAGTCTGGCAGCCTTTCCTCAGGGCCGGGGGAGAAGTATCGCTGATGATCAGTGTCAAGTGTTAAAAAATTACTTACTAATTAAAAATTAGTATATTATAAAAACAATAACTCTGGTCCCAGGTGAGGCCCTGGGCATCTTTCGGAGGCATCCTTTGGGCACTCCTGTTCAGATTTATTGTACATGCATCGAAATCCAGTGTCCCCAAGTACATGATGTCCGTTTTCCCCTAAAGGAGAATTTCCTCCAGTTGATTAGCGTTGCCTGGAAGTGACAGTTAGTCCAACACACAGGTGCCCTCTTCCATGACATACTTAAGCTCACATCCTTTTCCTCCTCTACCCCATGAACTTGCAGTGCATCAAGCTGCAAGTGCATCAAGCTGAAGTGGGTTTAATCCATTCCAAGTCCACACTTAACAGCTTGTTTCCTCTGGGCAATCCTGTAGATGCCACTCCGAGGGCCTCTATGTGATATAAGCCGAACCAAGTGCAGTGCTGGCTGGATTAAAGCTTTGGTTAAGCACACTCCTGAATTTGGCCCATCTTTTGCCGCTGACATACTAACGCACACATATACTGCATTCCTGGTAGCAACGCTCAAAGCACCCTGCAAAGGAAGAGAGTGGAAGGGGAAAGAAAATGTGATTATGAAACATCAGAGTAGATCTGATCATGTCAAATTCCTCTGGAGGAAAAGACAGAGAGAAAAATTACCAGCACACAGCGCTTGAAGTCGATAAATGAAATTTACCCAATTCAGCAGAGGCATCAGGGAAATCACTCTTGATTTGTCTTTGATAGGTTGACAAAATCTCTGTTAAAGTTGTTTTAATGCTTTTGTAACTAGGCTTCCAACTACACTGAACCCAGGCCAGATCTCAGCTTAATAGAACCAGCCCTCCACGTCGATCAAATTTGTAGCTGGTGAGAAAAATGAACCTTTTTTTGCTCCTTGTTCTGAAGTTGGGCAAAGAGCCCAAAAGTGTCTGAGATTTTACTTTGCCAAGCTTCTGAAGGAAAATTTATTTACAGGAATGAAAAAGCCCCATGGCTGGCTGCTACGCAATGAAACACATCAGGCCAAAAAGTGCCCCTAGACGTTTCCCTGTGACATCTGTTGGAGTCAGCAGTGGTATCAGCTAGGTAAGCTGTGGGCTGAATTTAGCTTGTTGATAATGGAATTAGACATTATGAAATGAAGGTGTGTTCTGCACTCTGTGAGTCGGCAACATTAATGAATTAATTTACCACTTAATTAATATACAAAGCCACAGAGTGCTGTTGGCAAATTAACTGTCAGTAGGACAAGTCGCTCCAAGGGTCATTGGATTTTTCTTTCTTTCTTCACCCTGCTGGTGCCGGGGGCAGAGATCACGTTAGTTGCTGAGTCATGGTGTTATAATGGGAACTACTGGGAGCTGAGATCCTTGGAAAAGAGCTGCTCTTGTCCTCTCTGTCCCTGAATGCAGGAGACAAAGGTCAGAACTTCATCCACTGTGAGGGACTGCAGAAAGCTTTTTCCCTCTTTCTAACCCTGCAGTGATCCCGGATAGTCAATGCACCCTCACCTGCACTCACTTTGTGCTTGAGAAAAAAGTTTATTTATATTAAAAAAGGCTAAATACATTCTAACTCACAGCTTCAGGTAAAGCCCCGACTTTTCAGTGTGTTTCTACAGAAAGCACTGAAAACTTGTCAAAAATGAGCGTTGGTGCACTTGAAAGGATTAGTGCATCTTTGTTGAATTGCACATTGCTTCATCAGAGATGGGACCTGGCGGGGAGAGCACGTCGATTACCTGGCGTGTGTGCTGTACCCAGAGCTGGGTACCCAGCCCAAAACTCACCGAACCCTCCGGGAATCCTTCCATGCCTTCCTGTAGAGTTCAGAGAAACGCTCGAATGGGATCTAGTCCAGGATGTCTTTTCTGTACGTGATACAGCTGAGGGTACTGGGAGAGGAGACGGTTGTTTACAAGGAATAGTGCATCTGAGAGCAAGAGGAACACATGATTACAGAAAAAAAAATGCACCAAGTGTTTTGCAAATCTGATTCTCTATCAGAAAAGCAATTTCACAACTATGTAAATACACAGTTATTCTGTGCAAAAAAAAAAAAAAATCTTAAAGCTCTCTCTCTAATTGCACAAGAGGCTCCTTTGCTGTAATGAAAACCATCTGCCATTATTTACCAGCAGACTCCAATGCGCCTTTGCACTGTGCTCTCTCTTACAAATTTTGCAAAAAAAAAAAAAAAATCTTAAAGCTCTCTCTCTAATTGCACAAGAGGCTCCTTTGCTGTAATGAAAACCATCTGCCATTATTTACCAGCAGACTCCAATGCGCCTTTGCACTGTGCTCTCTCTTACAAATGCACGGGGAACATGCAATGGAGGAACTTGGTTTGTCGACTGAAAAAGGATTTCTACAGGGAAAGTAGGGTGGGGGGACTCAGGGAGAGCCCTGATCCATTGTACACCGGGCTTAAGGCCTGATGCCTCTGTCAGAGCCGAGCGTGATCAAGTGCATGACAAAGCCTTCCCACCTTTCAGAATTTATCTCTAAAGACTTTCTCCATTCCACGTGCAAAAGGATGATAATCCCCTTCCGCAGCAAATCTTCAGATGAAACGGAGTCCACTACCCTTTTAGAAGGATACCCTATTCCACAGAATATTAAAGCTGAATCTGATTAGAGGCTCAGCAAGAAAAGCAGAGGCACAGGTCTCAAACAGGAGGGTCCTGAACTGGCTGGAGGTAACTAGTTTCTTTGTATTGGCTTCTCTGAGCTCTGGACAAGACCTAAGGTTGACAGGGGCTTGTATATCTGAATTTTGAAACTTGTTTGGCATTAAAACATGGGATGAGTGAAAGCCTGCTTAACACAGAGTGACTATAGGAAAAACGAGTAAACTGGTAACAATTCCTCCACAAAACAAAAATAATTGACAGTTAATGAAGTATTTCCACTGGGTGAAAATACAAATTATATGAGAGCTATGCAAGCTGCTACAAGTGAAGTGCCTTTCCATCCTCCTTGCTTGTCTACTCACTCTGACAGCAGTTACCACTGAAAAGATGTGCTCCAGGTCACAGCTGCTATCAGCAGGACACCTTTTAGTCACACCTGCTTGACAGACCTCCAGAAATGTGAGGCGTTTGCTATGAGGTTTGTGATCTGAGTTTTTAAAATTTGATCGTTTTTCTGTATCACTGTCTTCATTTTGCAGAACACTAGCTTTTGCATTTCAAATCATGGCAAAAATGTATTTCTAGCTTTCAAAAATAAAAATGATCTTGGTAATCAGAAACTCATCAAAGGGGAGATACTGGCTGCTCACTTGACTCATCTTCCATCAGTGAAAGACAATTCCAATTGTGTTTCAGAGCTGCTCTGCTTGAGGTGTGCTCAAACCAGGACAGCTCCTGATCTAAGGGGCTGTGTGGAGCTGTGCCATGCTCCTGCAATATGTCCCCACTGCTCCCTTCCTGCACTGGGCTTGCAGCAGGAAGGTGCAGACTCGTTTTGCCTTGAACAAGGGAAGCATCAAACCATGTGTTTCCACACTGAGGAGTAAGAGCCCACATCAGGCAGGATTTGACCCTTGGTTTGCCGTGGTTGGAGGACAACAGGGGCCATTTTAGCTGAAAGCTTCTCTGCAGTTTCTGGGGGAAAGGGGCAGAAGAGTCAGAGTATGAAGCACTCGGGTGGTAGGTAAGTATAAAAAATGATCCTCTACAAGTGTGGTTGGTTTTGAAAAAGATTGGCATAGGCATTTCTAGTATCTCTGTGAAGAAGGGAGAGGAGACGTAGGTGGAAGAAATGGGTAACATCAAAACAATTTAAAAATCTAAAATGAAGACTCCCATGAAGAAGCAGAGGCTTTTATTTTTTAACAGTTTCTTAAAAAATAGCTACTTCAGAATCAGGCAAAGAAAATCTGTTCTGGACTCACTAGGTCACAAGGTGCCATCGATTCACACCTTCAATCCACACTGGTGTCAAACCCAGTTTGTCAAACCGCTCCTATCAGCACACTTTCTCTGAGAGACAAATAAAACAAGCCCAGTGAAACCGCCTCATCTTCTGCTAGTCTGGGCTATTAGCAGCTTCGGAACTAATGATGGGTGAACCTCCTAAGGTCTGAGATGTCAGTGGGAGTTATATGCCTGGATCAAGGACACTGTATGACCCAGATAGATTTAAGACAGAAAGGTAGATCAAAATGTGGGTCAGGCAGCCATTAGTGTTTCTTTAAAGATGATAGAGGAATGCGTTTAAACACTTCCAAGGAGTTTTGTTGATGTTCTTATGTACACTCTTTGTTTAAAAAAATAAATACATTTTTCATGCCTTCAAAATTCCAAGCTGCAGAAAATTTCCTCTTGTGATGAGAAGCATTCAAAACAAAAACATGTGGCCTGATTTGTCTTTTATAGAAATCAAAGGCTGTATTCCAAAGAGACTTCCTTTACCACACAAATGTAGCAGATGTTTTTTAAGATTATAGCTGCACAAGCAATCTACAGTTTGAATCTCAGAAGCATTTAAAGTTTTTTTTTTAGAGGAAGAGTTTTTGTGTTATACTGTGATAAACTGCAAATGAGTAGGAAGGGGATTGTCTAAGACAGGTAATTAAGGTGACAGTGTACAGTAAATTTGGCCAGCATTGTTTTCATTCAGGAAAATAAAGTTAAAAATGATCGGACTGTCCAGTCTAGTGTTTCGCTAGTGTGTTAATTAAAACACATTTTCAATGCCAAAGGTGCCGAGATTAGATCGATGGTAAAAGCAGCCCAGCAGAACATCATAGCCAAAAGCGTGTATTTGTATACGTGTTGTTAATATGATGTTGTGTTGTTCCCATTATTGCTGTCCCCAAGGGTTGTCCTCCAGTGTGCACTGGAGCAAGTGGTGCTGGAGCCAAGGGCTGGGCTGAAGCAAAGGGGCTGATCCTCTGCAGGCGCTTCAGGAGGCTTGGTCAGTGGGTTCAAAGTTGCTGGGTCAAGCTTCAAGCAGAAGTGTCTTAATCCTGCTCTCTTGCTGTAATAATGTTCTTTTCCCTAACTGTGAAAGCTTGTGCAACTTCTGAACGACCAAGTGACCATCTCAAGGAACTTTGAACTCTGGTCGCCTGTGGGACACTGCTCTCACAGCCTTAAAAACTTGGCTCCTGAAGTAGTCTGAAATGGGAAGTGAGGATATAAACCATGTCTGTGGCCTTTTCAATAGACCTAAAGAGTATTGGTCACCGTATATTCTAGTGAGATCATTTGAGAAAAAAATAAAAAAAAAAAAGGCAGGAAAAAACGAGGAGTGAAAAGACCAATTATGCAAGGGGGAATCCCTAAGAGACTGGGTGCATTTCAACACCCAGGACTCTCTGCAGCAGTCAGGTGCATGGATTGCTGCTAGGTGGTAAAACCGAGGAAATTCAGCTAGGGAGCACGAACCCTGCTGTTCTCGCCGTGGCATGTGCCCAGGACACAAGTGCTGGCTGTTTGGGTTAACATCACCATCAGTCACAGCCTCGACAGAAAAGTTACTGCTTGGTGACGAGCAGAGGAGGTGGAGGATGCTAGACTTGGAGACAGAATTAGGTATCACAGCTTCTGCTCTCTTAGTAAATGTGAGAGCATTGCTGGCAGGAACAACCACTCTGTTATTCCAGGATGGCTCTCCCATCACAGCAATCTTTTACCGGGTTTTGGGAAGTATTAACCCACTGTTTTCAGGAATACAGTGATAGATGGTGGGGTGTGTTAGTCCTGCTTCTCTGATGAAACCTGGTGAGGAAGATACTGGGCTTTACCATACCCAGTGCTCAGTGCACTGTGAGCCATTGTCTCCACATGAACAATCTCATGGTGGTGGGACAGGATCTGTGGCCACTCCCTTGTACTGCCCAGACTTGGGAAGCTCTTCCTCCTCCATGCTTATCCTCTGCAAAGTCATCCTCATTTTTCATTTGACATTTCTTTTTTTGAGAAAAGTGTAAGCATAGTATTTCTTTCCTGTTTATGAAGATTTAAGTGAAGCCTGTTTACTGGACAAGAGGAAAGCAGTTGGGGGAAAAGAGAGAGGCAGGTGAGGGAAGGCGAGTGTAGTCTTTAAACCTCCTTTTTTTTTTTTTTGACAAGTCACTCATGTCATCTGGCGGAATTGTAACTTTCGTGTTTTGCTTCCCTCAGAGTTGGGCAATCCATCCTGAACACACTGCAAACATGTTCTTGCCCTTGTTTGCACTCTCACTAATTTTTCTGATCCTCTTGGTTATGTATTACCGGTATCTTGTCTGCACAGACGGGAGCTTCTCCTTATTTGTTTGTTTTTTTCTCAGGCAGGATAGCAGCAGAACAATCTGCAAACCAAGGACAGGTTTCCTGGTGCAAGAGGTCAGACACAGGGAGGAAGGGAGAAGTGGAGGGCAGAGGCAGGCAAGCAAAGGGCACTGTCGCTTCCCCATTAGCTTCAGCACTTCTGATATTTGCTCTGCATCATGTAGCACGAGTGACTGTCCTGCCCTGTCTCCTCTCCTCAGCAATGAAGTTTTAACCCAGCTCTAAAAATGTAGGGAACACATTTGTCAAAATGAGGAAACTTCTAGTGTTGGAAATACATGTGAAAGCACAAGATGGTTTGCTGCACCAAAAAAAAGTGTTGGTAGCAAAACTTTTTGTGTGTGCTGATGCTTTGAGAGTGTGTATTTTAGAAAAGAAAGCTTGGCTTTAATTAACTTTTTTTTTCCCCCAGCAAGGATGTAAGTTTGTTCACTTCTGAAATGGTCCCATTTATGAATTGTCAAGTGATGGCAGATATCATGTAAGAAAAATTGTTCATTACCCTAATGATTGCTCCATAGCACAAGTTGGCACAATTTTGGAAGCTTCAGGATCAGTGCTAATTTTTAAGAGCTTCAACCTTATAATTGTAATGCATCACTATCAGTACATCATCTTCGACAACTGGACGCTTTTTCTCTGATGACTGGGGTAGACAACCATCCTGATGATGAAATTTCCAGCTACTGGACAACATTGTATCAAATTCTGCCTTTGATTACACCAGTTAGAACTATTTCACATTCTGAACTTCTCAGATTGTCTCCTACAGATACCATGAAGACACATCCATATTGTCCACCAGTTGCAGGATATAGTATGATTTATTAACAAGATAGGACCAAGATGACAGTGTTTCTAGTGTGCCTTTGAACCAAAAACTTGTTTTTCTTGTTGTTCGTATTCACTTACACGACGTCATAAATTGTGGCCCTGAATTAAGAGAAAACACCTAAAAATGAGCCACAGCCCAATCCAGAGGCCATCACTCCCCTTCATAGTGGACCATTGTTCATAGGCTGTAAAACAGTGGGGGTGAGATTTGTCACGACACTGGCAGAGCTGAACTGTCTGGAGCTGACATCTTGCTAAAAGACATCTCCATTAACTCAGGCCAGCATGAGTCCCTGCCCTATTTAATTCAGGTTTCCTCACTTTAAATGAGACATTTACTGGAAGACTTACAGCACTGCTTGAAGGCTGCTGAGTGCAGAGAAACTGTGTTGAGGGGAAGAGTGAAAATGGAAACGTGAAAGAAGGCAGAGTAGTCTCAGAAAGACTGTTGTCAGTGGTGATAAGGGCAGGTTAAGAGAGAAAAGCAAAATCCTTTGTACTGCTGTACGTTCCTCCAGAAATCTCTACAGGCATGATCTCAGAACACGTCCAAAACAAATAGAAATGATCTAGTCAAGTAAATCCTGAAATAAAGCAGGATTTAGAAAGTCAATACTGTCCATGTCAAAGGGCTTGCCTCTTCTTTTTCCTGGTAAGAGACTCAGGATGTTGATGATAAGGCTGAGGAATAGTTAGTATAATTTCAGCAAGAGTGGAAACAACCTTGAGCTTGATGGATTTTTTAAAATAAATGCCAGTGTTACCAGAAAAGCCCAGTAAGAATTGCTAGAGATGGAAGGGTGATAGATTTCCTGTGATTCCGGCATTGTGCCCCACTCCTTCTCTTCAAGAAACAACCATAAGGATGAGCAAGTGCAGTCAGAGTATTTTCCACCTCAATTTAAATATCTGGTTGGGGTACCTAAGGTATGCACTGGTCGTTCTAGCCTCCTGTTGCAGTCGATAGAGAGACCAGCCTTGGAGAGTGCAATCTGCCTAGGATAGCTTATTTTTCTCCATTGACCAGAGGAAGGGTCTAGACTGATGATGTCACTAACCAGATGTAATGAATCTGGATGAAAGTGAACAGCAACAGCCCAAACCTCTGCTGGTAAGGTTGAAACTTTTGCCGGGAAGATATTAAGAGGAGTGTGCAAATTCATTACAAATTCTGCTCGTACTCTCAGCTACTTCTATTAGTTTCCCAGGAATACTGTAGCAAATTATTTTAATGAGGGGGAAGCCATGGGAACATCTGGGGTTTTTATTGAAAGCAGGAAAATTCTATATAGCTTGAAAGAAAGGCTGAGTATTTTTCTGCCTTTGTCAAAGGTACCCATACATCAAAGTGTGATGGGAAAGAACTGCCTGAAACCTCTGGCCTGATGAGGTAGAGTGGGTGAACTATTATCTGTTCTGGACTGGAAGTCTATTAACTGAAACCAAATCCTGAATTCTTACCTACAAATATAATAATTCAAAAATCTAAAACTCTTTTAATCAATGAGCCAAAAAAAAATCACTATATCATCAACAGAGTCTAGTCAGAATAACATAGACTATAAATAATTGCTACGAACTGTTCCAGAAACGTCTTTTTTAAAAAAGCATCTGTAGCAAATGATTTGATCGGCATCATAATCTGTGGACAATCTGCGAAACAAATAAAGCAGTAAAATTCATGGATCAATTTACGTACTCTGAATTATCAAAGCTCAGCCAGGAGCTCGAAAAACAACCACCATCTCCTACACACAGCGACGAAGAGTGGTCAATAATGGGTTTTGACCACTGCTGACCAGAGCAGGTTAAAAGCAACTTTCCAGTTGAAGGTAGCCTTTACCGTGGACTGACTGCCTTGTGAAGAGGACAGCAGAAAAGCCTTGCTTTGCGGCGCTGCTGGGACGGTGTTTGGGTCAGGCCTTGAGCAAGTGAAGGGACATGGCTCTGCTCGGGCTGTACAGTCAGCCCTACTATGCAGCAGTGAAGCTGTGCCACCAAAACCAAGAAAAGAATAATTGATTATCAGGCACAGTTTAAAAAGTTACTCTGACGTCTCCTGACTCCAGAAGCCCAGCCTTGCGTTCCATGTGTGGGAGAGCTTTTGGAGGGGCAACAAGTCAATGACTGGCTTCTGCTTGAGTATGCATGCTGAGGACATCGTATAACGTGAGTCTACACGTTGCTCCTCGATTAATTTTCCATTTACATCCTCCTGTACCTGACACATTCTGTTTGCATTGAGAATTAATGTTTGCAAGACTAATGGAACCATCTTGGGCATTGAGGAAGAGAAAGAAAGATGAAAAAGAGGGGAGAGAGACCCCAGGGGAGGAAGAAAAAGAGAGAGAGAGAGAACATATGTAATCCTTGAAAAACTTCTTGCATTCTCAGTAAAAGCAAGTGTTGTGTTCAGCAGCCATTTAAATTAATTTGGTGACAGTGCAGTGGGCTGGTGACTATACACGGCTTATCTGTAGAACTGGATGATCCCTTCAGAATTACTTAAAAGAATAAAACTCAGGCAAATTAAAAGAAAATCCTTTTTTACTAAAACCCCATTAAACCATCACACCCTTTTCTTTCTGCAGTTCCCCTGGCGCTATTTCCTTGGCAGAGTATTTGAGCCCGATGCTGCAGCAAGAGGCACTAGTTTTCAGCTGAGGGCCTTGCTTCCCCTGTCTTCAGGACCATCAGCCTTTGCACCATTCAGACCCACCTGATACGTACCCAGGTTTGTGACTGGGAGCCTGATCTTCCATATGCATCATCTTTTACTGTACAGCCTGGTGGCTAATTCTGGTCCCTGCCATGCGCAACATCTGCCTCAAATCAATGTGATTCTGCAAAGAAGGTTGTTTGCCTGGGTACTATGTTCAAGGTGTTTTGGTTCTGCCTCATCAGGTAAATAAAATGCACACAGGAATAAGCACCGTAGCCAGCTGGTGGACCTTGGCCAACATCTCTGCTAGTAAACTCCTCTGTCCTCCAAGGAAGTGGGATTTGCGTGTGCACTGCCTCCAGGACCGGTCCCTTGGCCATGCTGTGCCCACGAACAATTCAGGGAGAGAAGGAGTTGGAATGGGCCAAATTCATGCCAGGGAACAGCTTAGCAGTTGACCGCATAAAGAGTTTTGTTCCAGTCCTGGGAATGCTTCCAGACACATTTGAATTTACTAGTTTAAATGTAGCCTTTAAGTCCCAGTGCCCCACTCCAACATTTCCCTTGAGAGCAAGGAGAGAGGTCGCATGGGCCAGATCATAACCACGTTGCTTTAAAAACCAGACAGTAGAAAGCAAGCAATTAAAAAAAGGAAAAACTTACCTGAAATCATGTTCTTACACTTTATTTTAATAAACAAGCATTCCTAGATGCATGACAGGTCATAAAAAAATCATGATTAATACCAGGAAGTAATTCAGAATAAAATAAGCCCTGCGGAACAAAACGTATTCCCAGGGTTGAGAAATGTTTAATCAAGGTGCTAGGAAGTCCAGAGGAAGAAGCAAGACAGAAGAGTGAAAAGAAGGAAGAGTCTTAATCAGAAAAAAAAGAAGCAAGCCTGGAATTTGACTTAGGACCTGATTTTCATGATTCCCTCAAGTTCAGCTTCTGATTCTTCTAGTAACTTTTCTGATGCAGAAAACGTTTGCATTTTTTGCTTCAGTCTGAAGAGTCTGGATGCAAATGGCAGCCTTGGTCAGTGCGTTAGGGCTTTTCACACGCATCTTCAATTTTTGGAGGCAAGTCTGGATGCAAATATTCGTAGTCTGCAGAAGTAATTTGGCAACCTAATTTATAAGCATTAATGGATAATTGTTAGCAATTAAATGTTTGATTACCCAACTGGGCCTACAGATCAGGTTGCTAGATTTCCATCTGCTAATAGCTGTGTGCACAGGGGATCACGGGACTGAAAATGGGAGTGAAGGCAGCGGTTGACAAGATGCAAAACTGAACGTGCAAACATGTAGCTCAGCCTGCTGATCAGCTAGAAAACATGACGCCTCAGCTACCTATTCTCTTTGTAATCCTTTGTGTTCAAGACTGCGGTGTAAATGCAGATTTAAGTGTAATCCATTATATTAGAGATCAATGAATTGGATCGGTGTGTAATTTGAATTTCCTCTTTGCATTTGTAGACTGCAGCAAGCCATAGGCCACTTCCGTTCTTTAGTCCTACGTAACCTTCCCGCGTTTAAATTTGCGGATTATGTGAAGGCTAAGTGCTCTTCTGCATCTACATCTAGCTCAGTTCTTCCAGTAGGTAAATCTCCGTGCTCACAGAGACCGGCGGAGCTAGCTCAGGGGCTCTGGGGCTCAAACCCTACCCAGACAAGCAGCCCTGCAGTGAAGGCCATGAAGGAGAGCCCAGCAGTTTGCTGTTCAGTGGCTGCATCCTTAACTCTCCTTACACGGTGATGGAAGACCGTTCATTTCCTCCACAGAGGCCATTAGTTGCATGACTAGAAGTAGAAAGACCTGTTGGAGCCTGCAGGGATAAAAGGCTACTTTTCCCTGGTTCTCTTGTTGCCCTCAGCTCATAGGTTGTTCTTGCCCATCCTGGGAGAACTGTACGAGAGGTAAAGAGCCCAGAATTAAGCCAGTTTGAAACGGATTTAAAGCAGCATTCTGCTTGCCTTCAGATGTGGGTATTACACAATAGTTTCTTGGTGTGTCACCGATTGGCCTTTAACAAGGGTTTAAGCAATTGTCCTGCACAGCCAAGGCGTCACAGTGTACCATTTATTTGAAAACTTGGCTCATTTTGCGTGCTCCTCCCCTCTGCCTCAGCCGAGTTGCCTTCACTGACAGCTGTCCAGCAAAAATATGGAGCAAGAGGTATGAACAGTACACTCTGCTATTGGGCAGCACCCATTAATATGGGCATTTAAAAGCCCTGGATGCGGTGAGATCCCAGAGGGAACAGACGCCTCCCTGCAGATGCTGCAGCTCTCTGATATCCCCATCCTAAAGGGAGGCCTCGTTAGATGGTGGGAAGATTCTTGAAGTCTTCCCATCAAGCTTCCCATCCTTGGCAGCATGGGAGCAGCA
The DNA here is from genome assembly GCF_000710305.1 of Buceros rhinoceros silvestris. Taxonomy (NCBI): domain Eukaryota; kingdom Metazoa; phylum Chordata; class Aves; order Bucerotiformes; family Bucerotidae; genus Buceros; species Buceros rhinoceros. Next base: position 89,470 of record NW_010394841.1, read on the forward strand.
CAGCTACTCCACATCAATAAGTAATCTTATCATGAGAAGCAGAGGTTAATGACTAATCTGTTTACCTGAGCTTCATTAATCAAAGATTTACTAGAAGTCAGAATCCTATTGCTGCTCAGGCACAGACAGCTTTGCTTCCAGGTTCAAAAAGACAACTACGCAAACTGCACAAAGCATGTAACTCAATACAGAGCAATTTTCCCAGTGTGGGGATGACAAAGGGGAGCATCAAAGAGAAAAGGTTCTAGTCAGAAGGGATTATACCTGGGCTACAAGGAGCAGAGGGAAAGCCTCTGTCTCCAGTGATGTAAAGACGAGTTTGACTATGCCTAGCAGCAATATCATCAGCCATCTGAAATGATTACGGGCTATTTCTAGGTCGTGAAATATTATCTTGTTCTCCATGACAACTGACACCTCAATAATAGCACCTGTAAAGGTTTAAAAGTTGCCAGAAGGCTGCCAAAAATGTTAGGCTAAATATCCAGCACAGAGATCTGGGAAACACAGGTTAGATTGCAGGGACAGAACCACGGGAGAATTGCCCTGCCTACCCTTTCCTTAGGAACTGGTGTGAGCTGTGCTGTAAAATACATCTACTTAATGGTGTTATTTAGATTTTTACGTATGTTTTCATAATTAATGTCCACATTATTATGTTCTAATTATTATCCTGAGGTTAAAGGTACTAAAGGAAAAATTAATAACAATGTAGGCTCTTGGTGTTGACTTCTCTTTCTGCAACTTTAACTGATTAGTTCTCTCTCTCCAGCACTTCCAGAATGAACAGTTTTCCTAGAGAAAGCACTGGAGGTGGAATACTTTCTGATGGGCCCAGTTCTCTAACTCAATTCCTACTGACAACTGAGTCACTCACCAGTTTTACCTCCAAGGACTGAAACTGTGAACCTAAACAGAGCAAACCAAATCAAACCAGACTTTCTTTCCTGTGCAAACTTGATTGAATTCAAGGGACAGTAACGCTTCTTTACATGGGATTGTCACCGTGCCAACTGATGTTACGCCATATATTTGTAAATCTAGACATGGGTTAAAAAAAAAAAAATAAGGAAAATGCTTCCCCAAACAAGAGAGTCCGAGGCTCTGTGGTGGCCTGAGGTCCCTTGTCTTGGTCTCATGATTCCGCTATTGTTTGTAACAAGGAAATATCTAAAATATTTCTTAAGGTTCTGAACTTCCTTTTCTTCTCCAGCACACACCATCCCACAGACCTGTGAAGGGCTGTTGTTACCAAGTGCAGCACTTCATTTTCTAAAGTGTTTTTCAACCACCAGCACCGATGCCTCCTTATCACACAAAATGGAGAGAAAATGTTGGTTTGCAGAGGAAGACACCGGCCAGGTGCTCCTGCTGCTTTATCTGTGCGCCAGGCGTGGATGTCATTATCAGCATGTGGCAAACCTGACATCGTTGTTTGGCACCCCTCAAGTTCCGC